>NC_134485.1:35111883-35359383 GCF_040206685.1 Ascaphus truei | reverse complement strand
TATGGCTTTCTGTGAGTAGGTTTTCTTGCCATACACTTCTTTAACCAAGATGTTTGAAACAGTAGGCATAAGTCTAACGGGATCCAGGTTAAAGTGGATAAGAAGCAAAAAGTGATGCAGTGTGAGTGCTCATTTGCATGTTATTAACCTGAAACCGTGGCTGCAGTGGAAGCAACGTATACAGTACTGTGTGATTATGCAATAAGGAGGAATAGAAGTAAATGCACTTACAAACTAATATGTCCTGCCACGTGTGTTCACCACCGGTGTGGTGTGTATCAGGAGTTTACAAAAATAATACAGTCACTCCAGTGGGCTATAAAAAAAAAACTAAAAAAAAACAAAAAAAAAACGGGGTAACATTTTAGTCAAATGATCGATGTTTCAGTCCCCACATCTTAACAAAGGCCCGTATGAGGACCGGAATGTCCATCCCTTGAATAAAGTTACACCCCATGTTTTCAAAACCCCACTGAGTAGTGCCTGTATTATTTTTGTATATTCCCGATTATGGAACAAGGCAGGTTTGGGGACCTGTTTGAGACGTGAATGTGCTCTTCAATGTTCTTATTCATTACGCCAAGTTTCATCATGAACTGCAGTCTGGTAATCCTTAGCACTTTAGATACCATTTTTTTTTTTTAAATCATGTAACTGCACACATTTGAATGATATTCTTGTAATCCAGGGCGAGCATATCGGCCGAAAGAGAATGGAAATGCACACATTTGTAAATCCTTTTCCAGTTTTAGATAGTTCACATAGTAACCTAAAACTTCAGAGGTGTATCATCTGTTTCAGTGCCCCCTGGCTGTGTGATGTAACTGTAGGAAAGAAGATATGCATCTAGATTTTTTATAAAATGTTTTACCAGGAAGTAGTAGATTGAGAGTTACCTCTCGTTTCCAAGTATGTCCTGGGCACAGGGTTACGATGAGAAATACATGGTTACAAATACATAGTTACATTAAGTGAACAGGGTTATACATTATATACAAGACATTGCATGCACAGTAAGAGATAATATATGTTACAGGCGTATGTAACAATTACAAGCCAGATTAAAATGTGAGATGGTGCAATATTCTCAAATACACAAAGCAACATTTCTATCTACAGTATAGCCACGTTGATGTGTGTGTGTGTATATATATATATATATATATATATATATATATATATATATATATATATATACAAATATAACTGTATGCTCATCTGCATGTCTTAGGCAGGTCTGCAACCCCGCCTTTCTCCATTATCACCCAGCATACAGCACTTCCACTGCAGCAAGGGATTCTGGGAAATGACATGCAAATGAGCACACAGTGTCACTTTTTACCTCAATAACCATTTTTAACATGGTTCCCTCAACCCCACACTGATGAGACCCATCAAGGTCGAAACAGCTGTCTGTGGGTGGTTTTCTGGGTATGCACCTTCCCTGGCTGTGCTCAAAGCTGTGACCATGCAGCAAGCTTAAGCCTATAGGGAACCATGTTAAAAATGGTTATTGAGGCAAAAAGTGACACTGTGTGCTCATTTGCATGTCATTTCCCAGAATCCCTTGCTGCAGTGGAAGTGCTGTATGCTGGGTGATAATGGGGAAAGGTGGGGTTGCAGACCTGCCTAAGACATGCAGATGAGCATACAGTTATATTTGCATATTTGCTTTCCTGTGGAGGGTTTTTGTCACTTTTTTTACTCACCATAACTTAACTCAGTTTTATATATATATATATATATATATATATATATATATATATATATATATATATATTATATGTTGTCCCTTACATTTGGCACAGCTTTTCTAATTTAAAGAGATTAGAGCTACCTAACATTTTATGGATTTATTTGATGCTAAGAAACAGGAAAACTGCTCCAGTGACAGACCCAACAGGACCGCCGACTTCTGAAATGGCATGTCACCCCTAGCTCAAAAAATCGGCTGGGCCCAGGTCAAGATTTGAGTCCTGGACCCTGGGAATCCTGGCAGTGGGACTGGGTGTAACTTTTGATAGATGTCATTAGAATATTGGGTTAACTCCTGTAACCACTCCTCAAAATGATCACTTGCGTAAGTGGAGCAAGATAGCAATAATGTATCTTGAGAAATTGACGTAAAGAGGGCTATTCGTTAAACTGTTATAGTACCTTTAATGGGAGTTTCTGTGCACTAGTGCCCCAATCTGCACCATTGTAGTTAAATGAATAACTCCCCCCAAAGTGTTGTAACTCTTGTACCTATCACCCTGTGTATACAAAATGTTCATTTTTTTTAATACACATACTGTAGTACTCTTAATTGCTCATAGAGGATGTGGGGCATTCTAAATGGGCCAGGGATGGAGGAAATAATTGATTGATAATTAGTATTTCGGAACCCATGCAGCAAATAATAAATAAAAAAAGATCTTCAGTGAAAAGTAAAATATTTGCTCCAAAGATTTACAATGTCTTTTTTTCTGCAGGTTGGTGGAATCTCTGCTTCAAATGCCGAGGCATCCTGCCGACATCAATATGATGCAAATCATAAACGTGGCTAAAATGTTTACTATGTATAAAGATGAATATCTTGAAGATTGATGTAGACTAACACTTTGAAATACTGAACTATCTGGGAACATAGCCCACTCGCTTCCGTCACGCATCCTGTGTTTGTCTTGTTGTTACTCTCAGCGGATATGCCAAGTTTTAAAGTAATCCATCAATGATACATCAGCTTTTGATAATGTCAAAAAGGCAGATGTTCCTCTAACCCATAAATAAGCAGAAAAATCTGATTACACATGTGAATTCTTCATTCTTAGTCACATAAATCTCTTTGGATAGTGCCGGCAGGTAAATTCTGACATGAAGAAAATAACTAATGAGCTCATTTAGGCTTATCAAACATGTTCTTCAATTCAGCTCCTTTTACTGAAGCTTTCTTTCAAATATGTTTGCTGCAGCAAATAAAAACAAAGTGAATAAAAAAAAAACAGAATACTGTAAATGACAAGCATACTGTCAGGGGATTTCAGATATGTATGTTATGTTTGTGTGTATGTCTTTATTTATGTAGCGCCATTAATGTACGTACAGCTTCACAGCATTAACTCACGTGACAATCATATAAATAACAAATAATACAAATAACACATAATGGGAATAAGTGCTTGAGACATAAAAGTAACATTTACGAAAAGTAGTCCCTGCTCCGAAGAGCTTACGATCTAATTGGTATGTAGGAAGAACGTAAGGAGACAGTAGGAGGGTGTTCTGGTAAGTGCATCAGCAAGGGGCCAAGGTTTACTGTATGTATGAGGTGTAACGTATCAGCGGAGCTACTAATATGCTACGTTAAGCAGGTGGGTTTTAAGGTGGGTCTCAAAGGTGGATAGAGGGTGCTAGTCTGATATTGAGGGGAAGGGCATTCCACAGGTGTGGGGCAGTCAGTGAGAAAGGTTTAAGGCGGGAGAGGGCTTTAGATACAAAAGAGGTAGAGAGAAGACATCCTTGAGCAGAACGCAAGAGTAGAGATGGTGTATATAACAAAAAACAAACAAAGATGCCAAAAGCTACTTCCAATGTGACAAAAATACACAGTGCAATACCTATATATTCTGTTGAAAACGGGTCATTTAGTTTAACCCTTTGGCGAAAGCATCTTAAGCCTGCTGCCACTTTCAAGGAATGACCGTTAGCAGGTCCTAACAGTCCCTGAGTTAAAATTCTTATTTACCTGTATAATTACGGGAAGAATGATCTTAAAAAAACAAATCTCTCTGGCGCTGAGGTTCAAAAAACGATGGGGCTATGATGAACTAAGCTTGGATCTTGCAATGATGTATACCTCAGGAAAAGGAGACAAAAAGCAAAGAACTGATAAGCTAGGTAAATATGGCAAAGGATACCATTTTACCTAGCTTATCAGTTCTTTGCTTTGGGTAATGCACTATTGTAGTGTATATGCTTTTTGTCTCCTTTTCCTGAGGTATACATCATTGCAAGATCCAAGCTTAGTTCATCATAGCCCCATCGTTTCTTGAACCTCAGTGCCAGAGAGGTCTGTTTTTGTATGCTTATATATATTGGACTTTAGACACCCAGTGAGACTTTCTAGGCTGCTATCGAACAATATCACAGGACCATCACATAGGACTTAAAGTTATTTCAGTTATTCTGTTTATGTGTTTGATTTATATTTTATTTTCATGCACATTTATTAATTCACCATTTAGTGTGTCTTTAATATTAGTATATACTAGCGCTTTTGTGCACTAATTATTAATTTGGGGAAGAATGATCTGCATTGGATCTGTCGTAACCCAGCAAAATGAAACTGACCTGCCAACTTGGAATGTGGGGAGGGGCAAGCTTAAACCTTGGGGGGGAGGGACCACGACCCTCCCAAAAGCAGCTGAGACCAGCTGCACATAGTTAATAAACACACAGATTCCCAACAAGCTGTGAGAAACCCCAAACATTACCACATATATATATATATATATTATATATATATATATATATATATATATATATATATATTATGTGGTAATGTTTGGGGTTATATATGTGTGTCCAAAGGAGTGCTAGTGGGGAGGTTACAGTAATCGAGACAAGAGAGAATGAGGACCTGTGTCAGAATTTTAGCAATCGAGCAACAGAGGAAAGGGCGTATCTTTGTAATATTGCAGAGGAAATAACAACAGGTTTTAGCTCCCTTTTGAATGTGAGAGGAGTCGGGTGTGTCCCTTAGACAGCGTGCTTGTGTTACTGGGTGAATGATAGTACTTCCAACAATACTGTGGAAGGAGATAGTAGGGCCAGGTTTGGGAAGAAATATAAGGGGGTCTGTTTTTGCCATGTTAAGTTTAAGTCAGCGGAGGGCCATCCAGGATGATATAGCAGCGAGACATTGAGAAACTTTGGTCTGTACAGCAGGTGTAAGGTCAGAAAAGTCAATTTGTGTGTCATCAGTATAGAGGTGATATTTGAACCCAAGAGATGTGGTTAGGTCACGTAGAAAGAGTGTGTAAAGAGAAAAGATAAGAGGCCCCAGGACAGAGCCCTGGGGTAACCCCACAGAGAGATCGATTAAGGAGGTGTTAGCAAAAGGGACACTGAAAGTATGATAGGAGAGGTAAGAGGAGATCCAGGATAGAGTTTGTTATGAATACCAAGAATATGGAGAATGTGAAGGAGTAGAGGGTTGTCCACAGTATCAAATGCTGCAGAGAGGTTGAGTAATATGAGCAGAGTGTAATGATCTCTGTCTTTGGCAGCATGGAAGTCATTAGTTATTTTAGTGAGGGTTGTTTCAGTGGAGTGAGCAGTGCAGAAGCCAGATTGTAGAGGGTCTGCTACTTTATTGATACATTTTGTTACCCATGTGTCTGGTTATTGTTACTTATGTGCTATACCATTGCACACCGGAGCCTGCTGATCCGTGACACTCTTGGCCCCTTAGGACCTTCTTGATCTCCACGTCACTCTTGTGACATCACAGGGGGTGGGCTGGGAATGGCGCCAATTTTGGATTACTTGGTGAGGTGCAGGGTTTATATAGTTTGGTTGTTTCACAGTTTGGTTGCTCTTGAAAAAGGCTCCTATGTGCGTCAAAATGTTGAGTTGTTAAACGGCACCTACTTTTGCATTTTGTAGTGCCTGTCCCCTTCGTGTATGTATGTGTAGCCGGGTCCCCTCTTACCTCCTGGTCAGGGAGGGAGATGGCTGCAGAGGCGCTCAGGTGCCGCCGGAGCCACAGGCGGACCCGGATAAGTGCGAGGAGCCACTCTGGCACTTCAGAGTGCAGGTGGCAGCCATTTTGACACTTGCGCATGCGTAATAGAAGGGTCGCGCATGTGCAGAGGCTAGAGGTGCAGCAGCCACTACAGGTGGCTCCGCACCATGTTCTGCAGGACTACATGTCCCAGCATGCTCTAGGGGCGGCATTACACATAGGCAGTTTTAGCAAATAGGAATCGGGCATCCTCGCAGAAGGGAAGAGGTGTGTTTGGCGCGAAGAAGGGACCACGCCAGTCGGAGCAGGGACACCAATGGAGCAGGTAGTGTCCAGGGAGCAGTGTTCTCCTGGACTAGGACAGGTTGCCCTGTAGGCCCCAGCTAGGCCCCAGTCCCTCCAGTTTCTGTGTTGCAGGGAAGGCACCTAGATAGGGACGCTTCCCCAATAGCACACAGCGGTATCAGTACACCAGTGACAGGATGCCATGTGGTGAGCTGCGGCCTGCACTCTGGGACCAGACCATAGGCCCCTAATAGACTTTAAGGGAGACACTCCAGCTGGAGTTCCCTGAAGAAACAGACGCCTCCGGCAACGCGCGCGAGAGAGAGGTTTCAGCCAATCTCCGTTGTGGGCTCACAGTGCGGTTCTACAGATCCACCAGCTCCCATCTACCCTGGTCTGGCCTGAGACCAGGAAGGTACCCACATGCACCAACAGCCTTACACAGAGGGTACCGCTACTCCACACACATTTTGGATGGGCTGTGCTTATTGGACACCGGGTGGTTAGGTGCCCAGGGCACCCTCATAAGTTTGGGGGAGCCTCACTGGGGTGTGGACATTGTGGGGAACTTGGTGTGGGGCATATACCGTGTGGGTATTGTATGGGGTACTACTGCTATGTGTTATTATTATTATTAGAGTGCTAGTAAACTGTTTCAATATGCCTGTGTGGTGTGTATTACTATTCTTTTATTGGTTCCTGTGAGGGGTTATCCAACTACGCTAGGATCCCTCCCAGGTGGAGGCACTCTACCGAGGAGAACGAGAGCTCACCTTTCTTCTGTGAGCCACAGGTAAAGGCAGCACACGGAGTTCCATTAGTTATGGTGAAAGGGGGCTACATATTTATGCAATGTATGGTGAGGTAATGTAATGTAATTTAATGTAAGTGTGTGTGTGTGTGTGTGCGCGCTATGAATGTAAGATAAATAAATCATTGTGGCTGCCTTTCTGATTAACCTGGAGTATTATGTCCAGTTTTGGCGATATCTTGAGTATGAAATAGAGTAGAAATGACTACAAATGGGCATTGAAGATGAGGCAGGGTTTATATTTAAAGCCCTAAGAAAACAGGCTCAAGGACATCAATATACACTGGCGACACACTTTATTCGAGCTCGGCTAGTCCCACGAATTCGGGTATACCCGGGTGTATTGAGGTTTGTGACTGTTTTCTGCCCGAGTGCATTGCGTTATTTTCCAGGCAGGGATTGAAGCATTTTATTCCCGCTGGCTGCAATACTGCACAGTATATATATATATATATACTGCATTACAATTCATGAATTTATGCCATCTGGTAGACACGCGAAGCATTGCAGCCTATTAAATCCTAATCATTATCATTTAACAGATCAGCCGCCCGTCAGCCAGGCATGAACCCAGGCTGGGAAGGCAAACGCAACGGGGCTTGTCAGAGGTGAGGAGCGGCGCATTCCAGGTATCTGCCAGGTACATACTGGGTATTTGCTCGAATAAAGTGTGTCGGTGCAGTATGCTCTCAAAGTGAAAAGGGAGATGCGGTAAAGATTTTCAAAGACCTCAAAGTCACCATTCATCATTGTACAAGAAGGAAGAGAACAGCAAAACAAGAGGCTATACTTTCAAGCTGTATAGAAATTTCACAATAAAACACATATAGCTTGGCCTTCGGCAGCTATTGCTAATTCTGGGCCTTTCCTCTGTCAGTCCTGTTAGAACAGGCAGTGGAAAGGTTAATTCCTTCAGTTGGCCTGTTTGTGAGTTTCAGCTCTGAAGTATTGTAGCAATATTCAGAGGCGGGCCTAAGCAATCTTTGAGCATGTTAATCCAAAGGGTGGATATGGGTTGGAACACCCCTTGATGTGTGTGTGAGCCAATCGGTATCCAGCTTTGAGTTGTAATGATTCAAAGTTAGAGACACTCCCTGAGGATATTCAAATTGAACGTGAGGAGGGATGGGGGAGCACAGCATAAGGAATGGTGGAGTGTGATTGTATTACATTTCTATGATGTTCAGTGGGGTTCTGACACCCTCAAAGTGCCCTCAAAGGGAGATGGGTACCCCCTAGAATAGGGTTAAGACTTATGTGGGTGAAATAAGTCTATGGATGCGAAATAAATCAATAAAAGGAAAACTTACACGGCCTTGTGTAAGTTGTATCCCATCAAGGTTTCTTTTACAGTCGTGTCTTTCTTCTAGATGATCCTTCTTCTTTCTTTATGGTCTTCTCTTTCTGTCTTTTCTTCTTACTGTAATCTTGATGTTTGTCGTTGGATGAATCTTCACATTGGTTCTCCTCTCATACGGGTGTAAACATAGATAAAAAGGTAATTAGACACATGTACACACAAAATCGATTGCAATGTAAAGGGGGGCAATGAGACAGTGTCATCAGGTGTATAGAAATATAATAATTATTCACTCACACGGCCTAATGTGAGTGATAACTTATAACGTATCTTGCAAGCACCTGTACGGATCACAGGTCTTCAGGTCAAAGGTCCCGTGTGTGACAATGGCAAAGGGAAATTGAGGGGAAAATATATCGATAAAACAAAATACTCACACGGGCCAGTGTGAGTACACACTTGTAATGGTATCTTGGGAACTCCAAAAGTGGTTAAAAACCCCTAGGGGCTAGATCCAGATAGCAAAAGACTATAGGACACTAAACACTGGGGTGGTTAAATTTTATTAGCACAAACTAGCATACACTAATAACAAGTTAATGTGTAAAAACAGATAAAAATGAAATTAAAACCGAGGAGCATCTACTGCTTCTGGGGGAATAGGAAAAAACTGGCAGCCAGGGGAATCAAATGGTGGTTAGTGGATAGAAGTCTCTTTACTCCGCGTCCAGATCAAGAGATTCCACAACACCTCCGGTTCCTCTCCGATTGCTGCAGGCTGTGGTTTAAAGAAGAAGAGCTACGCGTTTCGACCTAAACAGGGCTTCCTCAGGCTCGTGCTCTTTACGCGGAGTAAAGAGACTTCTATCCACTAACCACCATTTGATTCCCCTGGCTGCCAGTTTTTTCCTCTCCCCTCAGAAGCAGTAGATGCTCCTCGGTTTTAATTTCATTTTTATCTGTTTTTACACATTAACTTGTTATTAGTGTATGCTAGTTTGTTCAAATAAAATTTAACCACCCCAGTGTTTAGTGTCCTATAGTCTTTTGCTATCTGGATCTAGCCCCTAGGGGTTTCCAACCACTTTTGGAGTTCCCAAGATACCATTACAAGTGTGTACTCACACTGGCCCGTGTGAGTATTTTGTTTTATCGATATATTTTCCCCTCAATTTCCCTTTGCCATTGTCACACACGGGACCTTTGACCTGAAGACCTGTGATCCGTACAGGTGCTTGCAAGATACCGTTATAAGTTATCACTCACATTAGGCCGTGTGAGTGAATAATTATTATATTTCTATACACCTGATGACACTGTCTCATTGCCCCCCTTTACATTGCAATCGATTTTGTGTGTACATGTGTCTAATTACCTTTTTATCTATGTTTACACCCGTATGAGAGGAGAACCAATGTGAAGATTCATCCAACGACAAACATCAAGGTTACAGTAAGAAGAAAAGACAGAAAGAGAAGACCATAAAGAAAGAAGAAGGATCATCTAGAAGAAAGACACGACTGTAAAAGAAACCTTGATGGGATACAACTTACACAAGGCCGTGTAAATTTTCCTTTTATTGATTTATTTCGCATCCATAGACTTATTTCACCCACATAAGTCTTAACCCTATTCTAGGGGGTACCCATCTCCCTTTGAGGGTGTCAGAACCCCACTGAACATCATAGAGAGATAATAAAATCACACTCCACCATTCCTTACGCTGTGCTCCCCCATCCCTCCTCACGTTCCATATATATCAAGGGTTTTGGATAGACCCTAGTGGGGTAGTTTGAGTCACACGAGGACATCACAATTAAAGTTGCATGAAATATCACTTACCTTACTAATAATATATTTAAATCCTATACTAACCACGGTCAGAGTTAGCGCCCGGGGAATACACAACAGATATTCAAATTGAGACATGTCTTCAAAAATATAGTATGTCAGTTAGTTAGTAGGAGTAGGAGAGAAGAGATTGAAGAGAGGGGACAGAGAATCGTTCTCCCCCTCTTGCCCCACCTGGGGAAGGAGGGGGGGGGGGAAGTTAAGCTGCCATGAGCAGAAATGCAGAGAGCAAGATCAGGCCTATGATGTTCTGCTGTATGCTGTGTATGCTGCTCTGAATAAAGAACCACAGAAAGAAGCTGCTGTGTGTGTATCACTGTTCCTGGTGTGAGGAGAATGGCGTGTCAGTGGGGGTCTCTCCTCTGGAGACCCCAGGGGATCCCTACTGGCTGGAGGCACTGCACCATCCAGAAAGAGCAATGTAACCTGTCCCACACCACCTCCTGTCCTGGTTCTCCCCACAACACCGCGGAGCCCTCAGCCCTCCTGTTTACCATCAGGTCACAGCACCTAGACCACTCAGAGTGACCAGAAGGAGTGTACCCCCCCAATCTCATGTCGGGTGGGGTACCATAGAAGGGTTACATTTGGAGGCGCTGCTGAGATAGGACTGCTCCCCAGGACAGGACAGGTTTTTCAACGGGACAGGTTTTCAATGACAGAGGAGACAATGCAGCAGTTTCAAAGACTTTGTATGCAGCATAGAACAGCAGCCATAGACTCTGCCGTGAGGGAACCCCTCATTGAAGCTCCCCCAGGGAGGTGGTTACCCTAATGAAGAAGACCTTGCTGTGGGACTATTCCTGGTGGCTATGCACCAGGGAGCGTACGTCTTTACATGCACTTCAAGGGGACAGAGGCTGCTCTATGATTGCATAGGGACCTTTGTGCACCCATCTACATTACCAAGAAGAAAATAGGGGCCGGTTCCTGAGGCTTCACCAGGGAGCTGGCTGCCTATTAATGGCACTGCAGCCGGGGCGACTGACCTGAGGCGTCCCCAGGGAAGTGTGGCCACCCTCCTGTACCCACAGCGGAGAGTGAGGGGGTCAGGGAACTCTGGGGATTACGCCTATGACCCCTGTGCACCCCATCTAAGAAGAAAAGGGAGGCAGGTCCCTGAGGCTTCACCAGGGAGCTGGCGGTCCCTTAATGGCACTGCAGTTGGGGCGACTGACCTGAGGCGTCCCCAGGGAAGTGTGGCCACCCTTCTGCACCCCACGACGAAGAGAGAGGTAAGGGGGCAGGGACTACATGGAGAATGTCTGTAGGTCCCTGTGCACCCAGCAGTAAGAGTTACTGCCGTCCCTGTGCGAGGCGTTCCCTGATGCTACCCCAGGGTGCGTGATACTCAAAGATTTCAGGGACAGAAATGTATTTGTGGCTCCTGAATGCAAACGGAGAAACCACTGTGCTGGACTATGTTCAATCTGGCATTTCCTGCTCCTACAGGGATATCATGTATTTTGTGCTCTCAAAATGGCGCTTCCCGCCTTACCAGGGAAGCCATGTGCTGTTCTGCAAGGAGTTCTGCATTTTGCAAGCTTGTGCTGATCTTCAGCTTGCAAGAAAGTGTGGTAACTGTTCAAACCCCTCCCGCTTTGCGTGTTCTGGATTGGACTATCCTATCTACCAGGGGGAGGAGCTAAGTGTGTTCCACGGAGCAACAGGAAGTGAGGAGCCAGATGCACTTCCACTTCAAACACTGGTGGCTGTGTCTGCCAGGCTGCCTTGCTTGCTCCACTATGAGAGACTGGGCCTGTGTGCTGAGAAGCCTGTCAACAGCACAGAGGCTGATGACATCACTGAGGTCCCTACCATTACCTCCACGTACTCGATGTTGCTGGGATCCGCCCTGCTGCTACTCATGGCGGTGAGCTGCATATCCTGTCTACAGATCCCCGCTGGGATCAAGCCCAGAAAGCTGCGGAGCTGTATCTGCGGCGTCAGCAGGAGAAGTGCCGGCCGGCACCACCCCTGATGACTGCATCGCTTCTACTGTCGCTACTCCGCCACCGGGAGCTAAAATGGCCGCCGAGTCGCCCGGCCGGGTGAGCTCCAGAGAGATCCAGGCCGCTCCGGTGAGTAATACCCTTCCGGTTGATCCTTTCCTCCTGACATGCAGGGATCGGAAGAATTCCCGGGAGGCCCTTCAGGCCCAGGCGCTGGCTGAAGCCCGCTGCTGTAAGAGCAGAGGAAGGAGCAAATTGAACTTGACCCAGGACTGTGCCATTGCTCCTCCCGGGGAGAATTCCCTGAACGTGCCCCCTAGAGACTTTGGTGCTGGCCCCTTGTCACCGGAGGCCCCAGTCCCTGAGTCATCTGCCCCTTCTGCCCCGCATTCCCCATCCAACACCAGTCCCAAGGTGCGACCCTTGACCCCCAGGCCCTCTTCACCTGGAAGCCCCGTGGCTCCCTATGGACAATATGATGTTATGTCTGTTATGCAATTGGAAGGGTCTGTGCTTTGGGGGGGGGGGGGGGATTGTGAAAAGATGGGCTATGAGTTCCCATATCTACCTAATGATACTGGGAGAATGATCAGGAAGCCTGCTCATTACTATTAATGTGTTCTATTACTGCTGTAGTAGAAATGGTTCTGTTTAGTTAGTCACTGTATTGCCATGTATCTGTGTCCATGCAGTAGTGAGTATGTCCGTTCTGTCAAGCTGGAGTGCATAGGAGTTATTGCATTTCAGCTCATGTAATTTACAGGTGTTGCTCAGCAAGGTAAGGGTTATACCTGTTGCAGTCCAAGCCGGGACGGTTGGAGTTTTACCAGAGGGAGTATATAGCCTGGCCTTCGGCAGCTATTGCTAATTCTGTCAGTCCTGTTAGAACTAGGGTGACCAGATTTTGAAAATGAAAAACCGGGACACAATTATTTTTTTTAACATTAACAGTTTATATATTGTATTACACTTATACTTTACTACCATTAGTCCTAGTTACGTGTGTGTGGTGTGTGTGTGTGGTGTGGGTGTGGTGTGTGTGTGTGTGTGTCTCGGATGACCTCACTAATCGAACAAAAAAAAAGCCAGATGTGAATGACTTCTGTACCCCTTAACCATTGTCAGGACACCCCCTCTTCACAATTTCAAGGTACTATACTGGAGGGGAGGTGTTCC
Source organism: Ascaphus truei (assembly GCF_040206685.1). Classification (NCBI taxonomy): domain Eukaryota; kingdom Metazoa; phylum Chordata; class Amphibia; order Anura; family Ascaphidae; genus Ascaphus; species Ascaphus truei. Next base: position 35,346,280 of record NC_134485.1, on the reverse strand, counting down.
CTACCTGTCTTCCGATGTCTCCCGTGTGAAACTTGAGTCAGATCTGGAAGAAAGCAGGGCGGGTTACTTCAGTGTAGGTATACGGCAGCTAAGATGAGACAGAAAGGGAGAGAGAGGGAGAGAGAGGGAGAGAGAGGGAGACAGAGGGAGACGGGGGGGGGAGAGAGGGAGACGGGGGGGAGAGAGGGAGACGGGGGGGGAGAGAGGGAGACGGGGGGGAGAGAGGGAGACGGGGGGGAGAGAGGGAGAGACAGGGGAGAGACAGGGGGAGAGAGAGAGAGAGGGAGACAGGGGGAGAGAGAGGGAGACGGGGAGAGACGGGGAGAGAGGGAGACGGGGAGAGAGTGAGACGGGGAGAGACAGGGGGAGAGAGGGAGGGAGAGAGACAGGGGGAGAGAGAGAGGGAGAGACATTGGGAGAGAGAGGGAGAGACATTGGGCGAGAGAGAGGGACGGGGAGAGAGAGGGAGAGACAGGGGGAGAGACAGAGGGAGAGACGGGGAGAGACAGAGGGAGAGACAGGGGGAGAGACAGAGGGAGAGACAGGGGGAGAGAGAGGGAGAGACAGGGGGAGAGAGAGAGAGAGACAGGGAGGGAGAGAGAGAGAGAGAGACAGGGAGGGAGAGAGAGAGAGACAGGGAGGGAGAGAGACAGGGAGGGAGAGAGAGAGACAGGGAGGGAGACGGGGGAGAGAGGGAGACGGGGGGAGAGGGGGAGAGAGAGAGGGGGAGAGAGGGAGACGGGGGGGGAGAGAGGGAGACGGGGGGGGAGAGAGGGAGACGGGGGGGAGAGAGGGAGACGGGGGGGAGAGAGGGAGATGGGGGGGGGAGAGAGGGAGAGGGGGAGACGGGGGGGAGAGGGGGAGACAGGGGGAGAGAGGGAGACAGGGAGAGAGAGAGAGGGAGACAGGGGGGAGAGAGGGAGGGAGAGACAGGGAGGGAGAGACAGGGAGGGAGAGGGAGGGAGAGACAGGGAGGGAGAGGGAGAGACAGGGAGGGAGGGAGAGACAGGGAGGGAGAGGGAGGGAGGGAGGGAAAGACAGGGAGGGAGGGAGAGGGAGAGACAGGGAGGGAGGGAGAGACAGGGAGGGAGGGTGTGACAGGGAGGGAGGGTGTGACAGGAATGGGGAGAGAAAGGGAGGGGGAGAGAAAGGGAGGGGGAGAGACAGAGAGGGAGAGACAGGGAGGGAGAGACAGGGAGGGTGAGGGAGACACACACCCACTGATACACACATACATACACATACACACACACACACACTGACACACCCACCCAGCCCACTGATACACACCCCCACCCCCACCCACTGATACCCACAACCACTGATACCCACACCCACCCACTCACACTCACACCCACCCACTGATACACACCCACCCACCCACCCCACTGATACACACACACCCACCCACCGATACCCACACCCACTGATACCCACACCCACTGATACCCACACCCACCGATACACACCCACACACCCACTGATACACACTGATACACACACACACACACTGATACACACACACCCACTGATACACACACACCCACTGATACACACACACCCACTGATACACACATACCCACTGATACACACACACCCACTGATACACACACACCCACTGATACACACACACACACACACACACACACCCACACCCACTGATACACACACACACACACCCACTGATACACACACACACACACTGATACACACACACACCCACTGATACACACCCACTGATACACACACACACCCACTGATACACACACACACCCACTGATACACACACACACCCACTGATACACACACACACCCACTGATACACACACACCTACTGATATATATACACACACACACATGATACACACACACCCACTGATACACACACACCTACTGATATATACACACATACACACACACACATGATACACACACACCCACTGATACACACACACCCACTGATACACACACACACACCCACTGATACACACACACCAACTGATACACACACAACCACTGATACACACACACGCCCTGATACACACACACACGCCCTGATACACACACACACCCACTGATACACCCACACACACCCACTGATACACCCACACACACACACACACACTGATACACACACACCCACTGATACACACACACCCACTGATACACACCCACCCACTGATACACACCCACCCACTGATACACACACACCCACTGATACACACACACACACCCTGATACACACACACACACCCACTGATACACACACACACACACACACACACACACACACACACACACACACACACCCTGATACACACACACACACCCGATACACACACACACACACACACACACCCTGATACACACACACACCCACTGATACACACACACACCCACTGATACACACACACACACACACCCACCCACTGATACACACATACACCCACATACACCCCGCCAGCCCCTGCACCGCCCGCACAACGCGCAGCCACCACTGCCCGCCCCCAAGCCGGTCTCCCACACCAAGTGGACGGGGGGAAGTGAGCGCCGGGGGGCAAAGGCAGGCACGCGCGCCGGGGGGCAAAGGCAGGCGCGCGCGCCGGGGGGCAAAGGCAGGCGCGCGCGCCGGGGGGCAAAGGCAGGCGCGCGCGCGCCGGGGGGCAAAGGCAGGCGCGCGCGCCGGGGGGCAAAGGCAGGCGCACCCCCGCTACCACCTCCTATTGCGCACCCCCCCCCACCCACCACCTCCTATTGCGCACCCCTCCCACCCACCACCTCCTATTGCGCACCCCTCCCACCCACCACCTCCTATTGCGCACCCCTCCCACCCACCACCTCCTATTGCGCACCCCTCCCACCCACCACCTCCTATTGCGCACCCCTCCCACCCACCACCTCCTATTGCGCACCCCTCCCACCCACCACCTCCTATTGCGCACCCCTCCCACCCACCACCTCCTATTGCGCACCCCGCCCACCCACCACCTCCTATTGCGCACCCCCCCACCCACCACCTCCTATTGCGCACTCCCCCACCCACCACCTCCTATTGCGCACCCCCCCACCCACCACCTCCTATTGCGCACCCACCCACCACCTCCTATTGCGCACCCCCCCACCCACCACCTCCTATTGCGCACCCCACCCCCCACCCACCACCTCCTATTGCGCACCCCACCCCCCACCCACCACCTCCTATTGCGCACCCCACCCCCCACCCACCACCTCCTATTGCGCACCCCACCCCCCACCCACCACCTCCTATTGCGCACCCCACCCCCCACCCCCCACCCACCACCTCCTATTGCACAACCCCCCCCCCCACCCACTACCTCCTATTGCGCCCCCCACCCACCACCTCCTATTGCGCACCCCCCCCACCCACCACCTCCTATTGCGCACCCCCCCCCACCCACCACCTCCTATTGCGCACCCCCCCCACCCACCACCTCCTATTGCGCACCCCCCCCCCCACCCACTACCTCCTATTGCGCAACCACCTCCTATTGTGCACCCCCCCACCCACCCACCACCTCCTATTGCGCAAGCCACCTCCTATTGCGCAGCCCCCTTCCACCCCCCCCCCCGGCTGGGACCCGGGACAGAAGGGGGACACTCACGGCACACAGAGGAGCCGGGAGCGGGAAGGCAGTCAGTCACGTGTGCACTGCACAAAGTGGAAGCCCCGCCCCCGGCTTCCTCTGACATGCCTGCGACCAATCCCCTGCGGGCCGGCCGGCATTCTAAGTCCCGCCCCCGGCATTCTCCTGCATTCAGTCCCCCGGCAGCATTCACACACACATAGAAAAATACTTACGGCCGCCGCAGTATCCACACCGCCGCTGCCCCGCAATACCGGGACCAGGGACAGAAACCGGGACAAAAACCGGGACAGGCTTAAACCGGGACAGGCCACAAAAAAACGGGACTGTACCGGTAGAACAGGCAGTGGAAAGGTTAATTCCTTCAGTTGCGCAACCCCCCCCCCACCCACTACCTCCTATTGCGCCCCCCACCCACCACCTCCTATTGCGCACCCCCCCCCACCCACCACCTCCTATTGCGCACCCCCCCCCACCCACCACCTCCTATTGCGCACCCCCCCCCACCCACCACCTCCTATTGCGCACCCCCACCCCCACCTCCTATTGCGCACCCCCCCCCACCCACCACCTCCTATTGCGCCCCCCCCCCCCCACCCACCACCTCCTATTGCGCACCCCCCCCACCCACCACCTCCTATTGCGCACCCCCCCACCACCTCCTATTGCGCACCCCCACCACCCACCACCTCCTATTGCGCACCCCTCCCCCACCCACCACCTCCTATTGCGCACCCCCCCCCCACCCACCACCTCCTATTGCGCACCCCCCCCCCCCCACCCACTACCTCCTATTGCGCAACCACCTCCTATTGCGCAACCACCTCCTATTGCGCACCCCCCCACCCACCCACCACCTCCTATTGCGCACCCCCCTTCCCCCCCCCCCCGGCTGGGACCCGGGACAGAAGGGGGACACTCACGGCACACAGAGGAGCCGGGAGCGGGAAGGCAGTCAGTCACGTGTGCACTGCACAAAGCGGAAGCCCCGCCCCCGGCTTCCTCTGACATGCCTGCGACCAATCCCCTGCGGGCCGGCCGGCATTCTAAGTCCCGCCCCCGGCATTCTCCTGCATTCAGTCCCCCGGCAGCATTCACACACACATAGAAAAATACTTACGGCCGCCGCAGTATCCACACCGCCGCTGCCCCGCAATACCGGGACCAGGGACAGAAACCGGGACAAAAACCGGGACAGGCTTAAACCGGGACAGGCCACAAAAAAACGGGACTGTACCGGTAGAACAGGCAGTGGAAAGGTTAATTCCTTCAGTTGGCCTGTTTGTGAGTTTCAGCTCTGAAGTATTGTAGCAATATTCAGAGGCGGGCCTAAGCAACCTTTGAGCATGTTAATCCAAAGGTTGGATATGGGTTGGAACACCCCTTGATGTGTGTGTGAGCCAATCGGTATCCAGCTTTGAGTTGTAATGATTCAAAGTTAGAGACACTCCCTGAGGATATTCAAATTGAGACATGTCTTCAAAAATATAGTATGTCAGTTAGTTAGTAGGAGTAGGAGAGAAGAGATTGAAGAGAGGGGACAGAGAATCGTTCTCCCCCTCTTGCCCCACCTGGGGAAGGAGGGGGGGGGGGGAGTTAAGCTGCCATGAGCAGAAATGCAGAGAGCAAGATCAGGCCTATGATGTTCTGCTGTATGCTGTGTATGCTGCTCTGAATAAAGAACCACAGAAAGAAGCTGCTGTGTGTGTATCACAGTTCCTGGTGTGAGGAGAAGGCGTGTCAGTGGGGGTCTCTCCTCTCCTCTGGAGACCCCCAGGGGATCCCTACTGGCTGGAGGCACTGCACCATCCAGAGAGAGCAAGGTAACCTGTCCCACACCACCTCCTGTCCTGGTTCTCCCCACAACACCGCGGAGCCCTCAGCCCTCCTGTTTACCAGCAGGTCACAGCACCCAGACCACTCAGAGTGACCAGAAGGAGTGTACCCCCCCAATCTCATGTCGGGTGGGGTACCATAGAAGTGTTACACACAAAATAAAAGAGAAATAAGTGCTTACTAGAAATAAAACAATGTAATCACATGATGCATTTCATTTTACTAATGGGAGGAAGCTGTGATCACATTTACACCTTTACCACTGCTATGGCATCCAAGAAAAACGTTAAAGTTAAGAAGCGGGAGCTGCATTTCTGAAGTGTTCAATATATGTAAATTGTTCCTGAGGAAACTCCTAAGATGAGACTGGAATGTTGTAGAATAAAAATCATATCCTTAGGTACCGACATCTATTCTTTACTCAGTGTTCATAACAACATATGGGCAGATTGCACTGTAGGACACATTGTCCGGTGTGTTTTCACTATTTTAATAAAAGTTTGAGCCTGATAACATTCCCTGGATATACTGTACTACAATATTATAATACTTTTTCTAAAATGACAAAGAAAATGGAAATATATGTAAGTGTAGCCCTTGTACCCCTCCCTCCCCCCCCCCCAAGTGAGATTGGGGTGGGTATGCTCTTCTAGCTACTACTACTCCCTGCCGTGTGCGTGCGCGGTCCTTCTATTGAAAGCCTGACTGAAGTCAGCCAACTAAAAATCCGCAGGCGCGCACGGCGTAGCACGCACCCGGCACTATAGAACGTGCCTTAAGCAGGAATTATCCCATCCACTGCCTGCACTTAACAGGGCTTACATTAGTAGGGCCCAGGAAAAGACATAGCGGCTGGGAGGCTATGCTATATAAGGTACAATAAACAGCCGCATTGCAGCACTGCAGAGACTATTAAACAAATACAATTAGGGTCCAGTAAAGGACCATCTTTGCACATTTCTACAAAGAGCCTGGTAACACAAATGAGGAATATGGAATAATTATATTGTAAAAATACATAAGGAGTTTGAGCTCTGTAATAAAGATGTGAAATTGATATTACATTTATGAAGCTGAAGTATAAGCATATGGGCTCTTAACAAAATATTTCACAGTAAATTAAAAGAAAAGGTGAAAAACTACAGTATGAAAATGTGAAATGAAAAGATGACAGAGTGAAACAAGCTGGCATTTAAATCTTTAGCACCTGGAAAGTATATACTTTACTAATGGACTTAGTGTATAATTGTGCTTTAAAGCTGCAGTTCAAGCAATATCCTACGTGTGTGTGTTTGTTTTTAAAATAAATCAGTTCTGTACTATGAGAAAATACTTTTAGCATTTAAACAAAAAAATGTTAATTACATTTTTAATGTATTCTAATTTAACAATCAATTTTTGTTTCTACATCAATCATTTACAACATCACATCCCATTCCTCTTCTGAGACAGGCTCTGGCACACCCCTTTTGCCCTCTCTAGCAATGCACCAATTGTATTTAGTGCCTGCCTGATCACATGATCTTCCACACAGAACTTTGCATCATGGGGAATCTTCTGCAGCCCTAACAGTGATTTAAAGAACTCCCAGCCGAATCTTCAGCGATCGATTACCAGGGAATGGATCGATCGGCAACTTAGCTAATCACTTGTCAGTGTGTAGATTGTATTGATGCACATATTAAACGTAAAAAAAAGCTTGAACTGCAGCTTGAATATTTCCTGTGTGCAAAAATACCCTACTGTATCAAGAGTTAGATATCTTCTCATTCAGATTGTTGAACGCAACAAAAAAAACTCCTCCAAGAAAATATTAATCTAAAAAATATTCATATTATGTCAAGATACTCTTCTAGATGTTGTCGGAAACTCAAATGCCAGTAACAGCATAATAAGCATAGAGTATCACTGCATGAGATGCTTTACATGCCAATATCACCAGTCACTGATCCTGATGTGTTTGTCAGCTCCAGAAAACCATATCCTAATTTTCCCATTTCAGTGTGCACTGATTGGTTATGTAAAATGATACATTTAATTACTTTATAATTACCAAATGACAGAAATTATAATTGGAAAATCTGCAATGTAAAGGTCTAATTTTCATAATAGGACTTATTGAAGGAGTTCCAATGTAAAGCTCTTTCGGTATTGTTAGAGATCCTTTTTATTTGTAATTTATTTTATGTATGATTGGGAAAAGACAGGTGCTACATAGATTATTTCTGATGGTAAAGAATGTGGCTAGTTTCAGTAGATACTATTACAATGAGGTTATTTGAAGTAAAGAAGTGTGGCTAATGCTAAAGTTAGATTTAAGGATAAATGATATGACAGACAGCTATCTTGGACTATCAGTGACAAGCTTTGATCATAGATTTCCAATGTTAGACAAGGTTGCTTTGCATATCAATAAACCGCTATTATGCCAGATAGACAAAGTTATAGATCCATATAGAGAGACACGTGATACCATATTCAATCATAATAATAGAATGCTCACAAGGGAATTATCTATGTATAATAACAGACATAGATTAGTTCTCTAAGACACAGGAAGATAATACCAGGGTAAGAATCCAACAGGACAGAACATTTCAAGCAGATAAAAGAACAGATAGCATGCAACCTCTTTGAAAAGTATATGACACTTGATATAAACTACCATATATCTGCTATGCGTAAGTAATAACTTCGAATAAATAAACGTGATTGTTGTGTGCTAAACCGTATGCGGAATTATCTTGGTAAGATATCATGTATTGACGACGATTCAACAAGTATCGAACGGAAAGATAACAAAAAGCAGGTTGAGGGCTTTACCAGAGCAGCACAAAACATTAAGAGGCATGTTACGTCATTACAACTGTATGCATGAAAGGCCCAATTGTCTTCCAAATGAATGAGACTAACAAGCTAATTATCATGATACATTCTGTACCACAATATCTTATTATTGAAACATATTTCTTTGTTTAAGATGACTATCCATGCTTTGAACAAGAAATACTTATAGGATTGTTCAGTGAATGGCCATAACCGATCATTAACAGCCATTCATTTGAATGACAATTAATGGCGACTACTGGCTAGAAGTGTCGTGTTTTAAGAAACACAATAAATATGACATGCTGGCAGGCAGTGGTGAAAGGAGGCGGTGTATATTTGAATTGTCTGTATGATTGTAATGCACTCTCTGACTAAATCTATATTTTTCACCTGCACAACTTTAATTACATAAACTTGCAAATTGAATGAAATAAGTGGTAGGCACATTTAAACACTGGGAACTCTAACAATAACATCTGAAACAGCTATAACCTAGAATCTCACAGATCAGGAAATATGTGAATATTTTGCTTCATTTTGACTTATTTATGTCTTTAGAAATGAATTGATCACTGGCAATGCTAGGGTCAAAAAGCAAATGAACTTTGTGTGTCGGCACAGATTAGGGCTCATAAAATATTTCGGGTTCCCAGAACATCTGTAGCATATACTACCTAATTTTTCTTCAGCTGCATCTTATGTTCTTGATTTGGAATGCACAGCACTATTAACGTCAACCTCATTTAAAGCAGCAGTGCGCGTCATTTTACCCATTCTCATGTGGTTTTGTCATTTTAAAAGCTGATACTCTGCTCAGGAGATAACGCATTTAAAGAATTCTTCAGGTCAAAATTGGACCTCAGTGGAGTCAGTAGGTTGACATACTAGCCTTATAAGGTAGAGCAGTGTTTGCTAACCTTTTTTGTTTAAGGAAACCTATAATTATATAAATGCGGGACCCAAACCCTCTCTCTAATAGCGCGTCTGAGATCAGATGCATTGTAAGTGTAACCTTCCTCTTAAAGGGTTACTAGAAGCTTGGAGGGTATCAGATACCAGCCGCTGTTGCCATGGGATCATGATATCACGGAGAGTATATTACCAGGGTCACCGACAGGGAGGGACAGCCAGGACTGCTGTCCTGGGCCCGGTCAGTCATGGGGGTCTACCCTCTGCCTGCATGCTAGTTTATTTCTTGCACCTGCGCAGGCAAGGAGGGCCCTCCCCTTCCCCAGGCCCCCTTGCAGGGCCCTCCCCTTTGCTGGACAACACCGATCTGGAAGGGTGTTGCTTCCCCTCATACAGAGATAAAAGGGAGGGTTCACAGTGTAGTGTGGGACCTGCATTCATTTTGGTTATACCTTGAAGTGGTATGCAGGCTTATGACGCTTTGGCCAAAGGGTTTAACTAAATAACCAAGTAAATATTATTATTATTGAAGCAGCCACCACCCAAAGTCATTGATTAATGGTATACCCATCGGCCAGTTTCTTCGCCTTAGAAGGAACTGCAGCACTAACGAACAGTTTGAAGTACAGTCTGTAAGCATGTCCAGGCGCTTTCATGAAAGGGGCTACAGTAAGAGGAACATTAAGAGAACTTATAAAAGAGCAAAATACACATCCCGCAGTGAATTGTTGACAGAGAAAGCACCAAAACCGAATAATAGAGTGGTATGTTTCATTGGCACGTCCAACAAACTGGGCATCAAGCAAGGGCAATACTTCACAAACACTGGCATGTCTTGACAGCGATGCTCATATCAAGGATGTACTCCATACCAACCCATGTATGGTAAGCAGGCATGCAAAGAACATCAGAGACATGTTGGTTCATAGCCACTTCAACGAGATACAGACCAGAACATGGTTACCACCCAAACTTTTAGGATCATTTACGTGTAATAGGTGCAAAGCCTGTCAGTACATGAAGATAACAAAAGAATTCACAAACTGGGATAAGTCCAAATCCTTTCAGATCCGTAAATGTATTAATTGCCTCAGTTCAGGAGTTATATACCAAGGAGTTTGCACCTCTGGCAAAATTTACGTTGACAAAACAAAGCGCCCACTGAAAATAAGAGTTCTGAAACATATAGGTATAATCCGCAAAATTGTGGATAAACCACTTGCCAGACACATTAACAACTGCCACCAAGGTGACCTCACAGCCATCACATTCCTGGGTATCGACCAGTTGCAGACCTAGAAGGGGTGATTGGGACACCATGCTCCTTCAAAAGGAATCTAAGTGGATTTATTCACTGAAAACACTCTTACCAAATGGCTTAAATGAAGGCTTCCTTTTCACCCCCTTTATCTGAATTAAAGCACCTCTGCTCAATTTACCTTGACTGGAATTGATTGTGTACAGATGCAGCAACATCTCTCTTCCGCTCTTACATATGGCAATTGGTATGTATTATAATCAGTTTTATACACCTCTTTATCTCTCTAGATCTGAAACTGGGGGACTATAATCCTGGCATCGAACACTATAAATTGATTTGTAAGTGGTAGTTCTGTATCCACTTGTAGGGTCTTTCTTATAGACTACCCTTCTCCCACAACATGGCCGAAAATGATCATACTGTAAATAATTAAAATAATCAGCATACTTACCCAATCACTCTAGAAGAAGGAGTCATCTACCTTCTTGTGCCAAACTTTATTACACAATTAGGCACATTAATATGCATTCTAGACACACTGAGTTTATTTACAAACTTTACCCCTCTAAGGCTACCTCACCAATAATCATATACAGGTGGGTGGTCTCACTAGTTTGCTATCACCTTAGACTGTATTTGTTGCCACCCACATATGCTATTCAGTGTATTTTACATGCCTTACAGACATGTACACAGTGTGGAGCACATTGGGCGCTCTAGACCAATAGGATTGCGAGATGCCGCTATAAAACCTCACCTTTTGCTATGGGACACCCCCTTCTCCCCTTACCCAGCCTTGAAAAAGCGTTTAGTTATGCGAAGCGCGTGCATCGGCAAAATCCTTCACGGGCACGCGCAGGGCAGATTGTCTGACTGCAGCACTTCATCCGCACTGCGATCAGCTGTAGGTCCCTGCTCCCGCTCGAGGGAGACTGTATACGTTACCGAAACGGCCATATAGCACTCTCCGTTGCAGATTGTGTAAGGGTAACATTGTTACAACGCATTTACATGTGTAGCCCTTGTTTATACATGGGCAGCAGCAACTACTAAGACTATACCCAGTCTCTTAGTTCTAGCCCATTCATTAATATGGGCTCTGGGTTAGTCTGGTAATCACACCATTCAGCATTACTTTGCCACTGAACAGGATTAGTATCTCAAGAGTCATTACTAGCGCATCCCCTGTATGTACAATGGGGCTGCATTATTATCTTACACTATACCCAGTTCCTTTTTAAGTTCTAGCTCATTCATTATATGGCTCTGGGTTAAGGTTGGTAACGTTATTTTGCTCATAAGAGGCTATATGTACATATCAGGATTCTTACCTACTGAAGATATGCCACAGACTAGCATCACTGTTACCATTAGCTGGTACACATGTTGCAGATTGTTATCTTAGTTGTACAACTGTTAGAGTTGTTGATTAGTTCTACATAGGGATTACACTATATGTATCTAGCATCTGGCTCATCATCCACTAGTCAGTTGTGGACTTCTTTAGTTTCAGGCACTGACAGACTCTATGCCTTCCAAGCATATAGCTGGTAATCACACACGTGTGTTATATCCCACTAACAATTCACTTTTATAAGTGTATATCTGGTTTAGTGACACCAGTGTGGGTTTATAATACCTTTGAACACAACATATTTTATATTTTGCCCCTCCGCACTTATTACTAAGGGATTATTGCAACATATATTCTATTAGTGTCAATTGATCCAATTAACTTTTATAACTATTGATCCAGGGTGCCACACTACACCCGACATAGGATCAGCAGTGTGCGTCCATTATACTGTATGTCTATTTTAACATTTATGACCATTAAAGTTTAAGTTTTAAATTTGACATTAATCATTCAGGTTGGGTGTGTGAGTGCTATCTGTTTGGTACTTTTTCTCTCAGAATATCATATTTACCTTACCCATCAGCACCCCTCCCCCATACTAATTGACTACATCGCGCTGAAGCGGGGCACTCTCACTGTGTTCTACGCTGCATACCGTGGTAGCAACGCTGTAAAAAATGGCAAATTAAAAACCCTGGTGATTTTTTTCTATCAGACTTGACTGCATGAGGCCCAATGTGTGCTCTTTAATGACAAAAAGAAGCCTTCATGTCCCTGGGGTCAGGCACTTGCACGTAAGTGCGTACCTAACCAACATCATCTTTTCATGTTGCATGAACTTGCTTCACTATTGTATTTTTTTATTTTTATTTTTGGAGGTGCGCTTCCTGAGCTTATTTCAACAAGATCTGGGAACAGTTCTTTCTTCAAGCAGTACCCAGGTTCACCAATTTATTTCGTTTAGACACTTAGTTATTTTAAGCGCTTCCTTTTTGTGTTGCCTTTAATTACAATACCAGAAATAATGAACACAAGAGACACACAGTATGCGGTTTTTCACTGTTTTATGGATCCTCACATGACACCAAATAAAAAGTAACAGGGTTGATAGGACATGCTTGCAAGTAGAAATGTCCATGAAAACTAATGAAATGTTTATTGGTCCCCAGGTACTAAGGGAAGTTTGGGAAAGTGAATTCCACAATGTGACATTATCTGTAGTATGGAACCAGGGAGAGAACATACAGGTATTATGTTGCTGCGAATATCAGAAAGGATTTAGCCAGTATCACAATAGTATAATAGTATCCCAGAATCAGACACTTCAGAAAAGCGGTGTCTTAATTATCTAAAAATACAACAAAAGGGAGTGGCAGTGTGGTGGTTCAATGGACTTAAACCTTAGGATATACTGTAGCTAGCTGGGAATACAAAGATAACCATACACAGGCTACTGACGGGCCAACGAGTATTCTAAAACTTGCCTTAAACTAGCCAGGTGCATGCTGGGTACATTTCAGTGACATTTCTGCAGAGGCTAATGGCCCATCGGATTAACACAGCAGGGGTCCCTGGTAGTCCCATTCAGTTTGAATGGGACTGCCAGGGACCCCCGCTGTTAATCCGATGGGCCATTAGTCTGTCTGCAGAAATGTGTGAAATGTTGCCGCATGTCCCTGGGTCTTTTTGGTAATTGCCACTGGTTTGTTTTAGAATAACCGTCAGCACTACAGTACAATAGACCTACATATATTGTAAGTGGGTTTGGTTGTAGGCTTAAAATATTTTGGGCAAAGAATTGAATTAAATGACCCTTGCTTATGAGAATTCTAAACAGTGAATAGATGCTGCATGGTGTAGACTGTTCCCAGTCCAGATAAAGATAGTTCCAGAAAAATATCAGCTCAATCTCAGAACAAAAGAAAAATAAATATGGAGAAGTTAAAAAAAAATATATATATATATATATATATATATATATATATATATATATATATATATATATATATATATAAAGCTTTCACAATTTTGGTGAGATATGCACTTCCATGAAGTGCCCAGACCACACGTATCTTTAGTGTTTCTTTTCTTGTGTTGGCAGTCTCTTCATGGAATATTTATATGTGGATTAAACAGAGCAGCCTCATAGTGCAAATAGGAAAAGAGGTTTATAAAAATGTAAAACAGGGATAAATCCTAACAACTCAGACATTGCCAGTTCCTTTAACCTTAGATACAGGACTCTGCAACCAGGACAGCAGAAAATCCCTTCCTTTCGTGTGGCTGTATCAGTCCCCGCCGCCGCCTGATGTCACTTCCAGGATTTGCCGTCCGTTCTGGATTCCGATCCTCTGTCACCCTACGCGTTTCACAGGGAGTTCCTGCTTCCTAGGGGGGTTGTGGTTACAGTCCATGTATGCCAGTATTTATAGCCCTCTCCATTAACCGTATCTAGTTAATTGTTATTGCGTAAAACGGAGGGAATTCTAGCACGTTATAACAAATGCAAACAATTTTACTATCAACAACATATGCTCTTTTTTCCCCCACATATAAACATTCCATGCAGAGACTGCCAACACAAGAAAAGAAACACTCGATACCTTTAAGTACCTGTGGTCTGGGCACTTCATGGAAGTGTCTATCTCACCAAAATTGTGAAAGCTTTATTATTTTTTTTGCACATACTTCACCATATTTATTTATTTTTTCTTCTGAGGTTGAGCTGATATTTTTTCTTGAACTATCTTTATCTGTACTTGGTAACAGTCTACATCAGGGGTGTGCAAACATCTCCATGCGCCCCCCTTCCTCCTCTCCCCTCCGGCTCGCGCTCCCCTCCCCGTGCGCTGCCCCGGCGTCAAAGGATGTCGCGGGGTGGTGTGACGTTACGTTGCCATAGCAACGTGACGGCACATGACCCCGCGGCATCATTTGACACCGGTTGCCATGGAGACGCGTCGTTGGAACCAAGGTAAGGTTACCAGTTACAGAGGACTCACGCGATCCCTGGCATTTATTTTAAATGCCTTCAGGGAAACACGGGGCCTCTAACAACCGCGCACTCCCCCGACAATCTAGCGCCCCCCACTTTGCGCACCGCTGGTCTACATCATGCAGCATCCGTGCACTGTTTAGTTTAGAACTGTAGAAATCCCTTCGCGCTAGTTTTTTGTTTGTTTTGTAATCATTTGTTATTCGTATAGGATAGCGGCTTCATCACTTTGCACTTTTTACTTGTTTGTAAAATCCTACACTGTTAGATCATAAAGTAATAATGGTTATTTTGCACAAGTAGTATTTTGGAATAATGGCGAGTAGCCATTTCTTCTTTTTTTTTTTTTTAAATAGGGAATTTAGAGGATTTTATGTAGAGAAAATCTTAAAGAAAATCTTAAGGATACATTAGTCCACAGCCACTTCAGTGATCCCTGAAGTAGCATCTAGCTATGAAACGCGTAGGATTATTGCTTTTATTGGTACCTTTTATGCTTACTATTTTTATCCTTTAACAGCTTTGTTTCTTAGTTATTAAGATACATCTTTTTCTGCCGTGTATCCGTAATTTACCGCTCGGGTGTCTCCCGTTGGAGGTACGCCCCTTGTGTGACGTCACACGTATGTGCGTAACGGAACGTCACTGTTAGCTGACGGACTCTCAGGCACAGACGCCTGAACACGCAACTGTATCCTGGAGCATTGAGACATTGTTCAGTGGACTCAGAGACTTTGTCCCGAAACACACATAGTGTGTCTCTTTGGAATAAGAACTTCCTCACTACCACCACGAAGGTGACAACGGAGTTCCTGTAACACGTGATTCAGAGACGACCTGGATGCTGGTGACAAGCTACAGCCACGGAGTCAGATGACATCTGAAGAGTGCTGAGGTTCACTTACCTGGGGGATCTCCTTCTATCGTCTACCCTGATGCCAGCCGTGTGGTAACTTGTGTATTGACACACGAAATGCTTATGTTCTATTGCTTTGATGTACGCAGAATACTTACCCTTTTTTTATACTAAATATGTTTTGATATACTTCACTATTTGCGTTTTGTGCTTGTTTTTGTCTTTTGACTTCAGTGAGGATGCGCCTAGAACGTGGTTGCCCCCTAAACCAAAGGGGTCGTTCAGATGTGGAGGTTGCAAGGGGTGTCAATACATGCTTGTCACAAAGGAGTTTACGAATTGGGACAAGTCTAAGACTTACACAATTCGTAAATTAATAAACTGCCTAAGCACAGGTATAATTTATCAGGGTATCTGTGATTGTGGGATGATCTATGAAGGGAAGACGAGGCGTCCCCTAAAACAAAGGGTTCTGGAACATATCGGCACTATAAGAAATAAGACAGATAAACCTCTGGCAAGACACGTACATTTTATTCATCAAGGTGATCTTGCCACAATAAAGTTTGTTGGGATCGATCAAATCCCTATGGGTCAGAGACATGGTGATTGGGATACAGCCCTATTGCAGAAGGAGGCCAAATGGATATATACACTGAGGACCTTGTCACCTAAGGGCCTCAATGAATGCTTCCTCTTTACTTCCTTTATCTAAGATAACAACTAGAACAACATCTTGCTGTTGTTATGCAGGCCCCCATATCCTTGGTACCCACCTATATACCCTTTTATATCCATGCTTTTCTCTACATGTTCTGTGCATATGCACACATTTCTCAGCATAGTCTGTTGCCGCATAGGCTATCAGGACGGCTAAACTCCTGCCATTTTAACTACCTCTAAAAATTAAATGTAATGTCATTACAGTGGACGATTGAATCCACGTAGGGCAGATTATGTATCTGCCTTAATTCTACATATATACCACAGCGGAATATAGTGATCATCAGATATTAAAATATATATCTATATTCACACATCTTGTGAGAGTGGGTGATAGTACCACTCTCCCCCCCCCCCCCCGGTCTCAAAATATGTGAATGACCCACTATAGCACTCTGGCTTTGAACTGTGTGAACATCGTTTATATGTATCCCAGTCAAGTGCAGCAGTGTAATAACTAGTTCATATACACTTCTGCACAGCTCAGTGCTCGTTTTTATGTATATGTTCTGTAGCCACCCGTTATTAAATTGATTCTTAATGGATGTTCTAGACACTTACTATAGGAACATCACAGGAGGCAGCTATGGGAGTGAGTTATCAACCAATAGAAACACTCCACAGCACATAAATATCGGATTGCATCTATGGGACCTCCCCTCTCCTTACAGCCTTGAGAAAGCGTTTCCTACGTGAAACGCGTGCATCGGTCTCACATACGTGCACGCGCAGGGTCAGTATTCACGTGGCAGCCTTCAGTCTCGCACTGCGAGCACCAGCCAGACCCAGCGTTCGTGCAGTTAACTTTGCATAGGAGCGAAGGTGTTTGTACTTGACAGTAGGTAAGGGCGTGTGAGCATAGGTTTGGGCGTAGTACACTGCACGGTTGAGTCCATTCATTAATGTGGACATAGGCAAGCCCATGACCACACCGTAGCAGTGTACTGCTGGTATTTATGATATTGCATACTGATAGGGACTTGCTAAGTAGTTAAGTATAGTACCTGTTGGTTGAGCCCATTCATGAATATGGGCATAGGCATACCCACACCACGTTATTGGTACTTTACGCTACCCATCCACTGTTACTACTGATTGCAGTAAGTACTGATGTGACTTATTCGTGCAGTGGCAGTCTCTGCAATCGACATCATTGTCACTCAACCAGCGCACCTATATAATAGGATTGGTACTTATTGGAGGCCTAATACTACAACGACCACATAAGCACATCTATAGCCCTATTCCTCTTCTCCGCCCTATCCCTGTCATTTAAATTTACACCCTAATTAGAGTAGCTGCATATCAGCCCCCTAGGGAACATTGATTTAACTCCACTCACCAGTCCCCATCATATAAACACTCAATATAGGATTAAATGTGTATGTCCAATCTTGGATTTCTTTTAAACCCTATTATTTTATATTGATGATTATTAAAAGATATTTTTAATTTCATTCACAAAACATTCAATTTGGGCACCGAGTGCTAATACTGGGTTCTTGTTCTCCTTACTTATTCAAATACACACAGAAGACAGTCTCTATATAGAATAGACAGTGAAATATCTGAAATAAAAAATAGATTCGAGAAAATTGAATATTAAGATGAAATACAGCTATTGGAGATAAAATTGAAGGAAAAACTAGATAAAATAGAAGAAGTTATAGAAATAGATATTTTTTTTGGAACTCATTTTAATGTTTTGTTAAGGTTGGAGGGGCTTTTGAAAAATCGAACCAATGTCACCAAAGTAATGCATGATAGAGAAAATAGTTGATATGATACCCGAATTGCATAAAGATACAGTTATCCTGGTTCAAAAGCCTTTCTGGATATAGTCTATTGAAACTTCCATAGTGCCAATGCACTGAGAGGGGATTTGTAGATAGATTGTTAGGGTTCAAAGGGCTGCTTCACTGAAGAGGACATTTAAAGGGTTAATTTGCATCCTCTGTGAAAATGCTGAGACAGGGATTTGCAAAGTGCAAAATGAAACACACTTTCTTGGTGTTTGGGGGAATATACTGGAGTTGGATAGTGAAGGTCCAGAACACTGACAGTACAGCAGATATACAGCCTTAAATAATGAATATAGGGCAGAGGGCAAGATGCCAACATTATGGGAGTTAAACTCACCTAGGTTTCCCGGGGGGTGGGGGGATTACGGTTACAGAGTAGGAAAGGCTGGTTATAATAATGCACAAAGAAAAGCGGTATTTATGGGAGGGGACATGCTGCTGCAGGGACATAGGAGTTTAATATTTACGCATAAACACGAACTTGTAGTAATATTTGAAATCTGGGGCGTTCTACCCCCTTGTATTTGCCTCTGTAATTAATCTGGGCCTTTAATATTACGTTGAAATTGTGTTAAGACAAAACGACAGTCATTATTTTTAGATGGCGAACAAAGAACGTAAACAGCATTGCATTAAACTCAACATACACATTCAATATAGTATATTGGTTTATGTTGTGCTTGTTTATTGACTCCCCCTGATCTAAAAACCCGTACGTCCTGGATTTAATGGAAGGAATTATATGAACTCCCTTTAGAAATCACTTTGTGCAGCTTTGGTACCGATCTGCCATCGGCGGAAAGAGAACACCACTTTTTACGCATGTACTGTACATTAGAGAAGGAAAGGGTTTGAGGGCATGTGTCACAGAGACCTGCACATGACACAGTGGTATAATTGCTGCGTAGGAGTGAGGTATGTATTTGAAGAAAAAGCTAAAAAAAAAAAAAAAAAATGTGTAAGGACTGTTTATCAGACGAAGTGTGGCCTGGAAGTATTTTCCCATCTCTGAGAGCACATGCAGTAATAGGATAAAAAAAAACTATGAAAGAGTCAAAAGGTAACAAAAGAAATGAAGCCTGAAATAGAGTACTGAACAGCGGGGGTTCTCAACTCCAGTCCTCAAGACCAGACACCCTCCCCCCATCCCCCCCGACAGGTCAGGTTTTAAGGATATTCCTGCTTTAGCACAGGTGGCCACCTGTACTGAAGCTGGAATATCCTTAAAACCTGACCTGTTGGGGGAGGGGGGCGGAATAGGGAGGGGGGTTGAGGACCCCTGAACTACTGTATGTAAGCAACGTGAACAGATGTGTTCCAGACGCATCTATGCATGGTCCGTGAAATTATGAAGTTGAGCATTGCTGGAAGACTTGGTGAAAGTAGAACACCACAACTGCTTTTTATAGCAACTACTGTGATCAAAACAGAGCCACACAGAGTCCAAGGTTTTTTTTTTTTTTAATTTTATTTATTTATTTATGTAACACAGTGTAGAAAGCTATTAGTTCATAAGCAATGATTCTGTACAATCATCCGGCAGAAAGTTTTAATTTTGTAAGGAATCTCTGCTCATTTTCAACCGGCAGGGCACTTTTCCCCTATAAAAGTGCTTAGAATGACTGGAGACACGCACAACCCCTTAAGTGCTGGACGGGGCCGCAATACATTGTGTCACAGCCACATCCTGCACTGACGGAGCTAATGCGCCAAACGGTAGATGGAAAAGAAAAATATCTATATATATATATTTTTTTATTTTTAACTTATAATGTAACTTTGCAATTCCTAAAGTGTGCACATAAAACAGGCACAAAGAAAGTAAAATGTATATCCCCATGATTTCCTACATCACTAACACAGCAGAACATTCTGTACAATAACACAATAGAGAAGAAGAAAGAAAAAAATCGCAATAGGTTAAAACGGAATACTTTAAAAAACAAAATGAATAAAAAAAATTAAAAAAAAAAAGAATAATCATTCTAGATTTACCTTTTTTAATGCATAGCGATGGTGAGAAAAAAAATAATGTACTCAGCTTAGAGAAGCAGCAAAACCTCACATACACAGAATGCATCTCCAATCTTTTCTTTAAAGCATATTTCAATCTGGACTTAATTTTGTCACAAATCACAAGAATAATATACAACTGGTTAAGGAACGACATGATAAATAATTAGGAGAGGGAAGGCTACTCATGCACTAGTTAAAGACGGCTAAACTCGTTACAGTACACAAACATTCATTGATAATGTTATGTAAAGACTGTAATGTTAAGAGAGAATACATTACTGATTTTTGTTGATTAATTCATGTTCAGGCATCTACTTGTGTTACAGCACAGCTGTCAAAAGGCGGGAATGAGTAAATAATAAAACAGATTGGTGTTTTTTTTATTTTTATTCTTTCAACGTGATCTTTTTTTCTTTTTCTTTCTATATTTATATATGTATATAGCTGAACACCGATAAGCAATCGTTTGCTGTCCGAGTCAAGAGGCTGCTGCGGTGTCCTAGTTCTGCATCTGTTCAAAGAACTTGTATGTTGGGTTTTCATAGCCATTCTGTTGCATCTTGGTAAGATGGCGTTCCTCAGGGGTCACTGCAGCATCAACCTGGGGAATTCAACATGAAAAACCATTCATCATCAAAGCCTTAAAAGTAACTCCAGAGACACCTAGTTTTATATGAGCAAAAAGGGTAACAAGTGCTCAATTAACACAAAGCCCTTATTTCTACTTGGGTACAGTATATTTCCTATTGGATTTATTTCCTGCTCTTGACTGCTGGCACATCTTAATAGTAACAACCCCCCTCCCCCCTACACACCGACTGTGCATCCATCAATTCTTACATTACATTTAAGCTATTATTGGCATAGCCATTTGAAGGACTATGCTACGTATCTTTGTCGTAGATTGTACATTCTGTGACATGCAGCCACATACTGCCCGGAGTAAATGTTGCACGACCTTAGAAAATGTGCAAAGAATTGAAAACATTGGGAGAAGGATTCTTTTTTTATTCCTGTTCTAATATTATGCAGATACTGTGGCCGCTAATAAACATGATATCTATAGAGAAGGTAAGACAATTACATGCAAATGGGAAAATGCAGATGAGAAGAAATATAACTATCTGGTTTCATCATAGGAAATTATCATCTTTTAGCCACCTTCACAGCCACACAGCACCAATCAACTGGGAAAGAATTTAACTCATATTATGTTGTTGTTTTTTTACCCGTCTCGATTAGCAATTATCCCCTACTAATGTAATCTGTTATTTTTCATGAATCGAACATACAATCTACATTTATCTGCTACACAAAAATCAAGTGTATTCATATTGTATTATTGACTTTGAAACCAAAAATATCCCCCTCATTAAAATTGGGTTCTCATACACTATGCTGAACAACATGCACATCGGGGAGAATCAGTGCATGTGCACTTTGAATGGGACACTAACACTGTATAATACTAATGTTATTAAAATAACCTTTATGCACCACCACTATATCATATGAGAACTATTACAATGTATACCCAGTTTGAGTCCCCTTTCTCAGGGCTAACGTAAATGTAGTAAATTGGACCCTATTAATGTTCTGTGGCAAATGGCTGTTTTAATTAGTCTCCAACGTATTATACAGTAATATACAGTACTCAAATTTGGGATCTTGGGACCTGAAAGACGCAAATACAGCTCACTGCTCAAAAGAGTAGAAAAGCTTGGAAAGTGTATGGTATTGCACCCCTGAAAACCTGTACATTGTGGGAGAAAAGATGTATGGCTGCAAATAAATGACATTTGGACACTAAAGAAGAACACATATTATGGAGTATGTAAATATCATTTTTATTGTCTTAACTTTTTCTCCCCTTAAAATGAAGCCAGATAACAGCTGTTAAGCTTTATTGCTGAACATGAACTCCTTCAATGTTCATAGAAACGGTCTTGCAGTGAATAACAAGCGAGCCAGGCCGAGCACAGAAATATGCTGCACGCACTAAAATACCGTTTATTAAATATTCTCAAAAATACTTTATTTGCAGCCATTTGTCACAAAAAAAAAAAAAAAATAGAGTTGAATTTGCTGGTGAGAGAAAAAGACTGGCATACAGTATGGGAGATGTGAACTATATGGCCTTATGATTTTACGGAGTTACAAATAGCGAGACAAGCTAATAAGAAATACAAGTGTCGCTACCACACAAATGGTTTCATATTTAAAGGAAACCACTGGCAGATTATGGGTAACAAGCAGCTACACAAGTTTAATGAGGACTGTTCTGCGACGAGGTGTCGCTGCCCTATTTTCTGATTTACAGAACAAGCAGTGTTTTAACTGAAGAGAGTTACTGTGGCCAGTGAGGATTTACTTTGCATTTACTTCAATAGTCTAAAGTGGGGAAAAAAAACCCCAGCTTTGTTTTTTCTTTAGAAGAGGAAGAAAAAGATGTCATTGCTCGTATTTACGCTCTTTAGGCTGACAATAGCTTAGTGCAGTGGCTTAAGGGCAAAAGTACACCGAGGAATTTGCAGAGCATTTTTTTTCCGTTTTGTTCAGAAATCCCCAGAGATTTCTGGTGCACCAGCTCGTCCGACGTGAAATTGTTCTTTAGCTCCTATCCACTTTTGATTTATTTATGGGCAATGTTTGACACAAGACCTTCTCCCTGCTAATATTTCGCTGGGAACCCATGGTAGGTATGTTTGAGTTTTACAGCAGCAGGCCACACTAATCAGCATGTTTATTTTTTGTATTTAAATCGATTTTTACTTCAGAAATATCTCCTCAACTAAGCATCTGGTTTTAAATGTATGAAAACAGCATTGGAAAAGGCAACACGATATGAGCATTTATAGGACGTACCTGCTAAATATACAAGGCACAGTTGGAGGGTATTTAATTGTCTACAGTTATCTTCTGACATGATTTCTGACACGGTTTTACCTGCCGCTCAACGTGCGCATGGGGAAAGAATACAGATTCCCTACTAATGGCTTCATTATACTAAATAAAACACTGTTTGTTGTGAGTGTGTTGATTTACAACACCACGAGCTACAAGCTGCTGCCATGTCCATTCATGCCTTTGCAGCCGTGTTAAGTAAACTGTGCTTACCTCGACCACACCATGATGAATGGATGTATACTGTTTCTTCTTCAGCATCACCAAGGTGATTACAATCACTGTTGCTATCACAACACCCCCAACCATTAGACCAATGATAGCGCCTTTGTTTGAGCCCACTTCTTCTGCAAAGAATACCTACAAAACAGAAGTACAAGGCTTGCTTTGCTTCCATAAACAATGCTTTTCAGTCAACCTCACGGAAATAGATTGTATTACATTAGAAAACACTGAATAACACAGCCTCGGGAAAAGCAGAATGGCTACCAAAGGTTACATTGCATCTATATTACTGGGAATACACACCGTCTGCTTCGGCCTCACATTACCTCCTAGTAGAGGATAATGATGCCATAAACATATGGTATACATATGAAATTGAACTTGAGAAAATAACATACAAATTATAGTTGCGATTCACACATGGAGTTCACTAATTGACACAATTTGCTGTCACTTTCTGCTCGGCTGAATCTCCTGTTAATTTTGACATATTCATTGTGACACAGCGGGTAGTCACTGAGCCAGCATCGTCAACCCCTGGGAAACATCAGGGCTTTAACGTCTTACTCCCGTCCTCGTTATTATTTCTTAAAAACATACTAGTATTTAACAAAATGTTGATACATGAAAATTCACAACTGCAGTTAGTACAAACGTGCTCATTTAAGCTATTACTGCAACTTTCACTCTGAACTCTACCTCAGAAAAATCATATGAAATTTTTTTTTTCTTCTACACTAATGCAAACAAAGACCCAGGAAATGGAAAGAGCATTTTAATGAACATACAAAGCTTAGCGATCATCAGAAATTTCAGCTGAACAACTTCACCTTTTTTAACTAAATCTGTCTTTCCGAAGTTTATAAACTGTACTAATAGACTACTAGTGTTTTTTCCCCCAATTTCATTGATATGAATATTTTTTTTCCTTATATACTGTAGCACCAGCAGTGCACGCAGCACTACACACAGAATTGTGCAGGCACAACGAATCCCTGGCCTGGAAAGCTTACAATCTAATTTTAGTGCCTCTGGCACAGGGACATAGACTATCAAAGAGCCAACACCGAGATGCCGACTGGGTTAATCTATTTCAAAGGCCACTGCCAGCTCGAAACATTACCGCTGAGCTAATCCTTCAGCCCTCACTCTATTACTAATTTGCCTATTAATGTTATTTTCATATTTGTGTGTGTACACACACACACACACACACACACACACACACACACACACACACACACACACACACGTGTGAAAAAGAAAGTACAGTACACCCTCTTTGAATGCTATGGTTTTACATATCAGGACATAATAACAATCATCTATATATGTATACACACGCATGTTGTAAAAAATAAAATAAAATTGTTCAAATATTTGACATGTTATTAACACAATACAAATAATGTCATGTCATTTTGGGACGTGTAAGGCATATGTTTTAAACCATGTCCTTTAAGTGTTAATTAGAGCAACTCTAAGATGGTGTCCCAAACATAGACCACTTTCTGCTTCCCTTGGACACTGATTTACACAAACCTGAAATATCCAGACCACCAATGCTAAAGTGCGTTAAAAATATAGAAATAAAAAACCCCTATACGAAGCACACTTTAAATGTAGCCAACAAAAAATGATTGCAATGTGTTTAGAAGTGGCTCCAGAGCCATTACAGGGGCAATCCAAGCAATATCCTGCATGTGTGTTATTTAAATAATTCAGTTCTGTAGTATTAGATAATACTTACTACCTATTTTATTTTAAAAATTCAGCTCTTAGTGCCATTATCTGTTTTAATATATGGTGCAGCCTTTCTATAGCAGGCTTTAGCCCACCTCCCCAGCTGTGCAAAATATTGCACACACTTTCCGGTTTGGGATAATTTGTTGCCAATATTCCCAGCAGTTTGAGCTGCAAACTGTAACAATAGATAATGATCCCTTAGTAATATAAGGATACATTGTAGCTGCTGAGTTACACTGACTGAAGGACTGATTTGAAACTGAAAGGCAGCCATTCACGGGAAAACTAATTGATTGGCAGCTTAGGTAATTTGTTTTCAGTAAAGGTGATTAAATGCTGAATATATTAAAACAAAAAAGATATTATTTTTACTTTTCTTAAGCTGCTTGGATTGCCTCTTTAAAGGTGAGGCGGTTTAATAGTTACAATGAATAAATGGCTATTTTGCATATTTATTTATTTATTTATTCAGGTTTTACAATGAAGGCACCTTTGATGCAGCAGAGATCAGCTTATTGACTTAATTTAATATTTGTTTCATACAGTACCATTGAAAGACCGATCTAAAAATCCCAGTACGGCTCCTTTGTAATCTCTATGAATTTGTGCAATCGATTTATTGATAAACACTCTATTGCTTACCAGTTTCTGATGGTGCACCTCATACCCAGCATCGTGTCTGTACTCAGTGTCCATCTTTACTTCTGAAATTTCTTCTGTTTTGATATTTGTCAGACCTGATCCTGTAGAGCACAGAACAAATACCTTCATTAAGCCATCGGAGTCACAACACACACAGCGGGGCACCAAACATCAGTCGCCAAACGTTACACACATTTTAACTAGATCCTACAACATATTATATAATATAAATGTACAGTTCCACGCCTCTTAACTTCTCCTTCCACCCCCCAGATGTTTCATGTACCAAATGAATACTTTAGGACGTGTGATTGTGAAGTCATCTGAATGTTTTCACTTAATATTTGTGCTTGAATGTAGCATTCTTCTTAAATGTAACACCATCAAACAAAGGCTCAATGAGTTTACACAAAAGCCAAATGGAACTGCCTTCTGATTTACATGCATTGTTTCCCATACAGCTGCTATTTCTCAGATGCAGTCGCAGCATACCAGCAGTAGGAGTGGTTAGAGGCACTTGACAGTCAATGATGTCTGAAATAAGCCGCCCGAGAATGGCTTCACCACACGACTATAACATTGATCTGCAAAGGACCACATCAATGATGTACCTGTTCACATTTTATTATGCAGTACTGAGGGGGTTCTCAGCTCCAACTGAGCCACTGATTGAGCCACCTGTGCTGAAGTAGGGATATCCTGAAAACCTGACTAGTTTGGGGGGAGGGGGGGGGGTCTTGAGAACTGGAGTTGAGAACCCCTTCTGTATTGCATCATTTCTAATTGAAGCGATTATGTGTTACCGCACACTATTTTTAATTGTACGTGTATGTGTCTTAATTTGTGTCGGGCCATCCGTGTACATAGCTCTTCACAGCAGTAATAAACGCAACAACATAGATAAATGGAACCTTTAACATTCAGATTCACTAGCACACCTCATACAATCTAATACAAGATATAATTTAACCAAAGCAATGATACCATTCATTCGGCCACACGCAAGGATTTTACACAAACCCTTCAAACGAGCAGTGCCACCCGTCATCACACCTACCTTCATTTTGTTATGCTATTATATTTATTATAATAATGTTTATTCAGAAATTATATATTATATATATTATATATATATATATATATATATATATATACACACATACACACTAAAAGATTGACTTTGCCAAACTAAATCCCACATTTATAAAACTTAAAGCCCCCAAAAGTGTAAGTTCAACAGTTGCTGTGATAAATGATTTTTCTGAGGTTCCTCTATATTTACACTAAAGGTGAACAAAGGCCATATTTCCAGGAATATGCTACACACCCCTTAAATTAATCATCCTTGGCCAAGAAAAAAAAAAATGAAAAGGCTTATTAGGATAATTAGACATGTAATAAAGGATTGGAAGTAATTGGGCTCTCAGGTCATCTTAATCTCATTTCTAGTAAGAGGCCCGGATTCTGTAAAGATGACTGAAGCATTTGCAAAGTCAACGTGCTGAAGAATCCTATATAATGGAGGTCAGCTAAAGGCAAGAGTTCATACAAACAAAGTGCTTATTCTTTTAAACACCACAGGGTTATGCTGAACAAGGAAAGCCTCTTCTTCCTAGCGTTAAGTGCATAAGTTGTCAAAACAATTCTGTTATTGCGCTTATCCATTTATAAAGGGAAATGAACCATGAATTTGGCAGCCTCCGCAGCACTGGAATGGCTTGTGTTGGAATACTGTGGTGTGTTTGTCATGTTCACTGGAACGTATAGCATTGTACTGTTCATCCTCTCCTAGTAGGTTTGGACTGTCAACAGACAGTCCAGAGAGCATAGTAACATGCTGGATTTCCAGATGAAAAGAAAGTATTATCCCCATTGCAAATACCGATTAGTCTTTCTTTATTTTGTCATTCGGAGTGAACCACACTCACTGGCATTTATTTTAATTAATATATATTAATATATATATTAATATATATATATATATGTATATGTATATATATATAGGTAACAGAGCAGATGGCACACAAATACAGATGAAGACAGGTGCTTAGTCCCATATGAATGAATATAATCAAAGGCTCCTTACCAGGCAGACCAGAGAATCCAGGGAATCCAAAGCAGGCACAGCAAGGAAGAGACAGCACACTTGTTAGCAAAAAGAATTGTATTAGTGAAGCAGGCACAAAACACCAACGTTTCGGTCCTAAAAACAGGACCTTTATCAAGGGAGTGCACTCCCTTGATAAAGGTCCTGTTTTTAGGACCGAAACGTTGGTGTTTTGTGCCTGCTTCACTAATACAATTCTTTTTGCTAACAAGTGTGCTGTCTCTTCCTTGCTGTGCCTGCTTTGGATTCCCTGGATTCTCTGGTCTGCCTGGTAAGGAGCCTTTGATTATATATATATATATATATATATATATATATATATACACATAGATAGATAGATATACATACACATAAATACAGGCAGTCCTCGTTTTACAACGAATGGCTTATCCAACGCTATGCAATGCATACCTATGTTCATTTTTACAACGCCAAAACGGCTTATCCAACGCTCTTACAACGCTTTGCAAAGTTGTTTATGTGTATAATATATATACCCAGTTTCTTGGCTCCATTTCCTCTCTGAATGAGAAGAGTGAGCTGCTAGTTCTTGGGGATTTCAACTTCAATTGGCTTGACCCTAAAAACCACAAAATCCAGATACAACTCAAGTCACTTAACCTATCGCAACTCATTTCCCAACCCACACGAATAAACCTGAAGTCGCATAACCATTCCTTGCTAGACTGGATTCTCTCCTCAAACCCCAGCAGAATCCAATCCTCTGGCATCCTTCCTGACATTTTCAGTGACCATGCAATAGTGTACTGTGTAAGGAAAATTAAACCGCCCCATTCAAGCCCCAAAGTTCTCCTCACTAGAACATTTAAAAACTTTAACCCACAACAGTTTCTGGATGACCTTACCAACTGCCCATGGCACAGAATCGATTTAATTCCCGACCCTGATTCTGCGCTCGACTATTTCCAATCCGAGTTCTTAAAACTCTGCGATACCCATGCTCCACTACGCAAAATAAGGGTACGGGGGGCCCACCTTCCATGGGTTACACCTGACCTTATAGCACTCTACCAGTTCAGGGATGCCTTGTGGAAAAGCTACAAAGTAACTGGCACTACCAAGGATCTCAATCACTACAGATGCCTGCGGAACGTGTGCACAAGGCAAACAAGGCATGCAAAAACACAATATTACTCTGACAATCTCCTCCAGAATACATCAAACCCAGCTAATTTCTGGAAGGTTATCAACAATATATTCCAGCCTCCTAACCATCAACAACCAAGTAATATCACTAAGGGGGATATTACTCTGACAAACCCCACTGACATTGCAAATGCATTCAATGATTACTTTGTGGGGTGTGCCACTAACCTATTAGCGAAACGCAGCACAAACCCCAAACCTGAATCTCATCCTGGGAGTACCCCTATAGTCCCACCCCCTCCCAACACTGCCCACAATTTTCAATTTAGCCCAGTATCTGAAGAGGAGATTACACAAGCGCTCCTCAAACTAAAACTAAGCAGCCAATGTGGACCCGACTTACTACAATCTAGGTTCCTACGCCTTGGTGCCCCAGCCATTGCCAAACCAATTGCGTCCATAGTCAACTCTATCCTGTCTGCAGGCCATATCCCTAAGACCTGGAAAACTGCCAGAGTTGTCCCAATCTTCAAAAGTGGGGACAAAAACACTGTCTCAAACTACAGGCCAATCTCACTTCTCCCAATTCTATCCAAAGTTATGGAAAAATGTGTCCACTCCCAATTAAGCGAGTTCTACACCAAGACAAATTTCCCTAGCCAATTCCAGTCTGGGTTTCGTCCCAAACACTCCACCGTAACTACCCTGCTAAAAGTTTGCAATGAAATCCAGTGTGGAATGGAACGGGGACAACTCACTGGTGCAGTATTCCTAGATTTTGCAAAGGCTTTTGACACAGTTGATCATGCTATCCTGCTTAACAAACTCCAGAGCTCTGGAATAGGGAAACATGCTTTAAACTGGTTTCAGTCCTACCTATCAGGAAGATCCCAACATGTGTCCATCTCAGGCTCTAACTCCAACCCCCTGGATATCACCTGTGGTGTCCCGCAAGGCTCTGTTCTGGGGCCCCTACTCTTCTCAGTGTTCATTAATGATCTTCCCACAGCTTGTAAGGAAGCCTCAATACACATGTATGCAGATGACACAATCCTGTATGCACACAGCCATAGCCTCTCTGACCTTCAACACATACTTCAGTCTGACTTTTTGAGACTCGAAAACTGGATTTCCCAAAACAAACTGTTTTTAAACACTGACAAGACTGTAACAATGGTATTTGGGACCAAGACTAAATTTGTAAAGCTTCCAGTGACTGAGCTCCTGATTAGAACCAACGCTAAAACCACCCTAACACCTGTCACTAGTTTTAAATACCTGGGCTTATGGTTTGACGCCCACTTAACATTCGGGATGCACATTGATACCCTGACAACCAAGACCTATGCCAAACTAGGGGTACTTTACAGGAACAAATCCTCCCTAAGTCTCCTGGTCAGAAAGCGTATCGCACAGCAGATGCTAATGCCAATTATTGACTATGGAGACATAGTATATGGCTCGGCTCCTCAAACCCACCTTAGCAAACTTGACACCCTCTACAATTCAATTTGTCGTTTTGTTCTCCAATGCAACTACAACACACATCACTGCGAAATGCTCAAAGAACTAGATTGGTCATCACTAGAGTCTAGGCGCAAAGTTCACCTTTCCTGTCTCACCCTCAAATACTTTCTGGGCAAGCTACCCAGCTACCTGAACAAGCTCCTCACCCCTACCACATGCAGTACCTATCACCTGAGATCAGACTCCAAAAGACTATTCATGGTCCCAAGACTCAACAAAGTATCCGGACGTTCCTCCTTCTCCTTCCGTGCACCCCAAAACTGGAACAACCTACCAGAGACTCTCATATCCACCACCAGCTTAAGTTCTTTCAAATCTAAGGCTGTCTCACACTTTAATCTGGTCTGTAACTGTTTCATAAGCTCATAATATATATTTTCTTTAACTGTGCATGCAATGTCTTGTATATAAATGTATACCTTGTTCATTTATGTAACTGTATTTGTAACCATGTATTATTTGTTTTACTCTGTGCCCAGGACATACTTGAAAACGAGAGGTAACTCTCAATGTATTACTTCCTGGTAAAATATTTTATAAATAAATAAATAAATAAATAAATATAATATAATATATTTTTATATTATATATTATGTTATATTATAAATATATAATACAGTATATGCACTATATAATTTATGTGTGTGCTGCATATCTTATTGTCTGCGTAAAATATTTTGTGTATTTTAGCATTAAAAATGCCTTCAGGAACCTTTCATTTAAACAGTGTTCCTATGGGAAAACGTGTTTCGCTTTACAACGTTTCGCTATCCAACGCCATTTTGAGTAACGCATTGTGTCGGAAAACCGATGACTGCCTGTATATATATATATATATATATATATATATATATATATATATACATACATATATACAGAGTGGGTTTACTGGCTTTGCATCTCATCCCAGCCTCTGTCTAAAAGCTGTGTTTAAAACAGTATGCATTGGCTTGAGGATTTGCTTGTGTAATACGAGCTTGAGACAAAAGGTGGCACTGTGTGCTCATTTGCATGTCATTTCCCAGAATCCCTTGCTGCAGTGGAAACGCTGTGTGCTGGGCGATAATGGGGAGAGACAGGGTTGCAGACCTGTCTAAGACATGCAAACGAGCATACAGTAATATTTACAGTTGCTTTATGCTTTACTGTGGAGGGTTTTTGTCACTTTTTTACCCACCATAACCTTAATAATTATGGTATATATATATATATATATATATATATATAATCAAATGGAAATATTACTGTATGCTCATTTGCATGTCTTAGACAGGTCTGCAACCCCGCCTTTCACCATTATCACCCAGCACACAGCACTTCCACTGCAGCAAGGGATTCTGGAAAATGACATGCAAACGAGCACACAGTGCCACCTTTTGCTTCAAAACCATTAACATGGTTCCCTATAGGCTTAAGCTTGCTGCATGGTCACAGCTTTGAGCAGAGCCAGGGTTAAAATGCATAGCCAGTATACCCACCCACAGACAGCTGTTTTGACCTTAATTGGTCTCATCAGTGTGGGGTTGGTTATACTGGCTATGCAAAAATGAAGCAGGTACCCACCATAACTTAACTAAGTATGGTAAAACCTATCCTGCTTCGATTGTTTTAATGCACAAATAAAACTTGCACCGCACTATTCTAGCTGAACGCAGTTCAAAGGTTTAGCAGCTATATTGGTTCGGGAGAAGTGTGGATTAGTTGTATGTTGCTATAGCTTCTAGGGTCCAAATTCACACAGGCCTCATTTCTATCACCCAGTTCTAGTATTTCTGGCAGAAGAAAAATACAAATACAGGAGAAATCGGAAGCCCTAAATAACCATGCAAAATTTGTACCATTCTTCTTTATATAGAGTCAGGGAAAAGGCAGCAATAACAGAAATAAGTTAATCGCTACACTATTCTGAAAACATTACATTTGGAGTATTTTCCATTTATGGGTGGGAATCTGTCAGTTTGTGTGCTAGCTGGCAGATTCACTTAAAATGTTGCAACTAAAAAGAAGTAGACAATTTGAGTCATGAAATGTAGTTCCTTTCCTGAAATATCAAGGTAACTTATCTCCACATCAGGGGTTCTGAAAATGCCTGGGAAGAAGTCAAGTCATCAATTCTGTCAGTCAGCTTCGACATTCTCCTAGGGTTTTTCTTGCCAATGTGTCACACACACACACACACACACACACACACACACACACACACACACACACACACACACACACACACACACACACACACACACACACACACACACACACACACACACACACACACTATGACCTTACGTATACAATAAATCACCTTGTGACTTGTAGATAAAGCTGTACATATAAATGTTATAGAACAATCCGATAAATAAATCATATACATTACTACATAAAAATGTTTTTTGAGTTATCCCCAAACGGTCTTTTACAAATAGAATGGAAGAGGCCAATATTTTGGAGTGTTCTAAAATTAGCTTAAATCTCCAGATATCTTAAAGCGGCAATCGGAGCACTTTTCTTTACATTTTTTTTTTTACACCCAATTGGGTCTCCGGAACCTCATTATTTCAGCTCAGGGAACCCCCTGCTTCCAGAGATTCTTACCTCTGTAGGAAGTGCCAGTAGCCGCTCTGCTCAGCTAGCAGTGATCACGTAATGGCTGCTCTTCAAAGCTACCATGCCCTGGTGGCCAATAGGAAGCCGTGGCATCATCAGGTTCGGCTTCCTATTGGTCCACGTGAGCTTTAAACTTTAAAGCCCAGCTAGCTCAGCCGGAGCCTCTACTGGAAACCCCTAGGTAAATACTGTACCTCTGGAAGCAGGGGGTCCCCGGAGCTGAACTTAATGGGGTTCAGCTCTGGAGACCCCCTGCTTCAATCCTGTGTAAAGATTTTGACAGAATATAAAAAAAAAAAAGGCCTGGATTGCTCTTTTAAGGATTGTTGCAAGGAATACTTTTTGTAAGTCCGTTCTAAAAGATAAGTCAGTCAGAATTAGTTTATTGTTACTATAGTGGTTAAATAGTGAAAGTGAACTAATGACAATGATATGTTTATTGGGTTAAATATTGTTGATTGTCACCTCAAAAAAATAAATATATATGTATATATTTACACGCGCACACACACACACACACACACACACACACACACACACACACACACACACACACACACACACACACACACACACACACACACACACACACACACGGAAAATGTCATTTAAGAAAATGTATGTAACCCATCTCCTTTGGTCTGATTATTAAGGGGTTAATTTATATGGATAATAAGAAATATACAATTTTTGAGGCCCATTTCAAACCCCTTAGGTAGGCGATATCACTGGCAGGGAGAAGTTAACTCTGTGGTATAAAAGCCCAATCCAGTCCCTCCTGGAAATTTCCAGTTTAGTGCTCAGTTAAAGTTCATGTTCCTGATTATGTCGAAGTAGTTTTTCTTTTCCTGAGCTCGGGTTTAGTGTAAAATGAGTGAAAGTAATCTAGGAGTATAGATACCATCTGAAGTCAGGAGAGTCCAAGTGCCTGCCTGGTAAAGATAACAAGGAGCTTTGACTATCTGTCAGCCAAGGTAACTGACGAAGAGTGTCTACAACCAGCTACAGATTAATATACTTAGAGCAACCAGTCACATTGGCATAGTTATGGATCCTACCTTGAAGTGAACCACTGAGTTATCACTTGTGTCTATATTAAGACAAACAACCCACACCAAGGGATTATTGATAGTGTTTACTACATGCAACCCAGAGAGGGATTATAGATTGTGATGGACAAAAACCCACCCTGGGATTATCTAATATTAAGGAACTATTAACAGCTCCAATATCCGAGATATGACTCCAAAAGACTGTTCATGGTCCCAAGGTTCAGCAAAGTATCCGGCCGTGTATAATGTATACCCTGTTCACTTAATGTAACTATGTATTTGTAACCATGTATTATTGGTCATCTTAACTGTGTGCCCAAGACATACTTGAAAACCAGAGGTAACTCTCAATGTATTACTTCCTGGTAAAATATTTTATAAATAAATAAATAGGGATGTTAAAGTAGCTTAAGGTAGAGCCATTTTCTTGGGATTGTCTGAATACATCTGGTTCTTCAAATAAACCTCATGTATGAGTGAGGCAACAACCAACATCAATATTTGTAACATGTCAAGTATTTTATTTTTGCTCTGGATGGCTAAATAAATGTATTGTCTTGTGACCCGTGACCGAAACCAAAGCTTAAGAAAAGAAAGGATGAATTATATGAAGAGTGAAGCTAAATGTAGCTTTTCCTGCGTGTATATCCCTGCAGCCAGATAGTGGTTACATGTACAGTATAAGGTTCTCATAGAAGCACAATCTTAAATATAAATAATATCAGCACTCCAATACAAGTTAATCTTCCGTAGGAACCAAAATGTCAGATTTTAATGGACAACTGATAAATTCTATATTCTAACTTGTATTCAAGTGCTCATATTATTTATTTTTCAATTTGGACCATGCCCAAGACTGGTACTAATAATGGACACCCACAGCCCCTGTAGGTGTTTACTTATCCGTAAGGAGTGTCTTCTCCATCTTCTCTATTTTCTCATATGAGCACATTCTTACCAAAAACAATAGATTGCATGCATGTTAAAACCATGCAAAGTACTATAGGTTAGGTCAAAAGCAAAGCGAGTTATATACCTGGTCGTGTAGTGAGTCCTCTATCGGCAGCAGGACGGGCATCAACTGGTTCAACTGGGCACGTGCAGCAAAACAAAAACACGCAAATAAACAAAAATAACAATACGTCATTTGCATAACGGACAGGGACGGAGGAAAATAATGTGGCGGCAGGAAAAGGTACCAATTAGGTTACGTTTTCAAACAAAAAGGAAAAAGGTGTCATGGATAAGTTGAGAACTCATGTAGTGTGTCTATCATTGCATGTTCTGCATGTGCATTGTGTACCGGAACACGGCCTGAGTCACCTGCATGACATTGTGTTTGCCAATGTCAGGCTGGGACTGGTGATCAAACAGCTATGGGTCAAATTGGCATTTTAAATGCAATAGTAAGTCACTAAGCACCAGGTGGGGTATTGATTGAACACATCCTAGAGCAGCGACACTGCAACAAGCTGCAGATCATATCATTTCTGATCATTTTGGAGCTGGGATTTTTTTCAGCACTAGTTTGTTAAACACCACACAAAAGTGCTAAGAAGCTGGTGATATTGCAAGGCACAAGATAATGGAATAATGTGACTAATTGTAATTAAAGATGTTTCACAAATGCTCAGTTGGGTGCTTTTAGACTGTTTAATTACATGAAACGACAACCTTTAAACCCTCCTGTCTACTCTAACAGTTGGGCAGGACTAATATGCATTGGAAATTCTAGACATTATTGTTGTACTGTAGACAATGTAATATGTATTTTCTTTACAAACACAGTTTTGTCAGAGTTTCCCATTATATAAGTGACGGAATATATTTAAATTAAAAGTTCATATGCATATTTTAGTCTGTTATTAAATAGTGACATACAGACCATGAGATCGAGAAGAACATGGATATTTTATATATGCATACATATTAATATTCATTAAAGATGACATGACACATGCAATTCTTAACAGTTTAGAGCTTATACTGTAATTAGTACTTTGTTTTGTAACTGCCATGGTGGGTAGCATAACTCTACCAATACATCTCTAGTAGAAAAGCTCGCGAGAATTAAACTTGAAATATAAGTTATTATGCATATCAGCAAATCTAATGAATATATAGTTGAAAAGGCAATTCATGTCACTGTTGACAACACCACTACCTGCTGTACAAAGTTATTTTGGCCGTACACAAGTGACTAGAGATAAGCGAACTTTTCGCCGAAGTTTGAGAACCAGGCTCATTGTGCTCTTTTGTGCCATAAACAATCGCACAATTTTAATGTTCGCAAGCTATTCGCCAAGTAAAAGGCTTTTCCACTCAGAACCCTGAAATAGGACTTTTGAAGAACAGGAAAGAGGAGAAAAAGAAGAGAGGGGGAATGAGAGGGAGAGACTTATTCAGTAGAGTACCCATCGACTTCTATACCCCCCAAAACACTAATCTATACAACATGTGGAGAGGTACCTGTAAACATACCGGATACCTGGGAAATAAGCCAATTTACTGTATATATGCAAATAGACAACTATAAAACATACAAGGTGGCCTATTTTCTAGGTATCGCTCCACATGTTGTATAGATGGGTGTTTGGCAGTTATAGAAGTCTCTTTCTCTCTCTGTTAAATATACATTTGGTGGCAAAACTAATCAATTTCACTAGAACTTACACAAGTTTGAAACGTTTCTAAAAGTTCTATTACTTTTTTTGCCCCAAATGTTAAGAGCAAACTTCTGCCAAATTTTCAAACTTTTTGACAAGCCTGAATGAAAGAGCGGCAAAGCCAATCTTGCCAAGTTGTCCATCTCTCCAAGTAAGCTGTGACTTCCCTGGGAGAGTGAAACGCACGTTGATGAACCTACAGAATGTATCATGAGAGGTCTCTGCTAGCATCGCAACCACAGGATAAAAATACATGCTAAATTGCTCGTGACATGAATCATTGTTCATGATTTCCTTTAGTATAAGCATTCAAATTTGTAGGTCTCTGCACCGCTTGCATTCCATGTCAATACTCGGAGTTCTATTATTTCTTTTGTTGTAGACATTGTCATAGGTAGGTAATGTTCACCTCCATTGACAATTAAGAAAAAAAATATTTAATCCGTTGGGTCACATAAATCATGTGATGCTCCAGACACTGAGCGTTGAGAGAGTCTTTTGTCCATTCACATGTCAGCTTGGATGGAATGATAGATTATAAATGAACATGCAGAACAAATAAAGCAGAGCGTACAAAGCAATTTAAGACCATGCAGGGACATCAACATGCATAATGATTCAAAAGCCACAGTTTCCTATCCCTTCTTTTATCGCCATATTTAAAGTTTACCTTCATTCTCTGTGTTTGCTGGGACGGAGTCCACACCAAAAGGGTGCCATGGTTGAAGATCGTCTACGTTAAACTCCCCGTCCACTGGTAGAAGTTCCACTGTTGTCTTGGTCTCGGTCAGAGATGGCATAAGGGCATCATTTCCATAGCTGATTCTAGGTTCACTGACCATATTGGCCAAGACATCATCTGAGTAGTTTTGTTCCTTTTGAAATAGTTCATCTAGCAGTAAAAAAAAATTCCTTGGTAAAAGTGAACACTTCGAACCAGTAAAACCACCATGCATCTTGCATCAAGTAACCACATTAAGCATTGACAAAAGATTTAAGAGTAAAAAAGTCAACTGGTATTAACCCTGCAACATATATATTGCATATATTTCCAGTATTTAAGGTGTTAGAAACATATACTGTACAACACATATGCAAAGATGTTATTTCATTTCCCAAATAGACTTGTGTACTTACAACATGTGTGTGTTATGGCATTTCCCCTCTAATACCCATTCTTTAAAATTATTTCAGAATTGGTGTATTGTTTACACAAACAGGGATAAATGCAAAAAAACATAAAAGTAACGAGAAAGGTATCCTTGCAAGAAGATCTTATAATCCAAGAGGTCTGAAAAAAACAGAGCTCTTGTTCACTTTGATCACCCTACAGTATCTCAAGGGCTGCCATTAATCAAGACTGATTCAGAATCAATTTATGAATTCCTTTATTTACTTGAATGTGGCGCGAGAGGGACTGCATACTGCTGAGGTTTTTGTCAGTGCTTAGTAAATTAATAATCATAGATCAAATGCTGTGTGTCATTCTCTGTGCAACCGAGGTCTAAAAACTATGAAGGAAAGGCTTAGAAATGGCTTTAGAGTTGGATGATACACTGTTCATTAAATCCACTATTAGCCATGGGCATATAACGTAATACATCAGATTACCTACTTCCCAAATAGATAGTTTACATTGGCTTGATGTAATACGGTATATTGATTAATGAACTTAAGCGTATCGTAAGGAATGTAGGTGATGTCAAAGATTATCACGTAAAATCTATACAGCAGATGTAAAAATAAATAAAAAAAATGCTAAAACTGGGCAGCTGAGGTCAAAAAGATGATTGATGAGTAATTGGTTAAACAAAAAAGAGACCAATGTAATGCTGATAATACCGGTGGAAGCAATATTTCAGATAGAGCACCCCCTCTAGAATAATTCATATTCCCACCTCTGCAATCCCACAAATATTCATATCTGTGTATGGGTATGGCTGAGAATAACAGCCCACGATAGAGAGGAGATACACAGACACTGAGGTTAAGCTAGGAAGCTTGTCAATTCATTTTAATGATCTTTTTTGATTGAACGGAAACACTTTACTCCAAAAAATATTCTAAAGTTAGTGGTAGGGGGTAAGCCAGTACAAATAAAAAGCTTATTTGAAAAGGATTTCAGTAATGGCTTTAGCAAGAAAGTCGGGAGTGGAAATGTGCCCTGGTAAGTGAATTTTCCTTTGGCAGGATTCCCCACAGAGATTTAGCAGCCAGGGAAGCTTCTAATGAGCTGTGCTCCTGCAATGAAGAGGGAGATGAGCCTGGAAAAACAGCAGGAGCGCTAATCAAAGCTGGAATGTACACAACCAAATGATACATGATGTAGGGTGGGGAAAAAAGCATTATAGCCAGAGAATGTGCATGATTTTGCAGTTAGATCTCGAATAACAGGTAAATAAACTTAATGCATGGATGCTGAAGAGGCAGTTTTCTTGTTATGGAGCAGAGGACAATTAGTTAATGAACACAGTAGTGCAGATCAAATCTGTCCTTCAGCAGAGGAACATATTGTTAAGAAAAGGCAGAGGCCCCAGCATGGTGTCATCGCCCTCATAAGGGCTGAAGAGACAGCACACCCGGGGGATCAGGACAGCCTACGGATCTGGCCCGAAGAACAGCCTGCATGGCCTCTCTGCATATAGCCAGGTGTTGGGGTACCAGGCAAAGGACAACAAAAGGCAAAAGGGAGGCCCTGCCCTACAATCCAAGTATTAAACCATGAGGGGACTTTCCTTCCCAATTTTAATTTTATTTTGTTAGAGTCATTATCTCTAGTTACTCGAATAACCAAGGAATATTGCCCAAGGTAACATAGTTCTTAAAATGGCATATTTTCATATAATTATTAATAAAGAATTATCTTAAAACATTGATTAACTTAATTTGTGGACATCTACAAGATGCTTAATAATTACAAATACACAGACTTAGTGTACATAGTAAAATGATGGTTCAGATTATGAGCGAATATGAAGAGTAGCTGACCTTTTTACGGGAAAACAAATGGATGTGGCTCAGGGTTCATAATTTAGGGGTCAGGATGGAAAAAAACATGAATATGTGAAGTACAGCACAAGAAAAACTAAGACTAGAAAAAATCTAGGGATGGTTCTGAAAGGGGGGAATATATTGTGAGGAAGGCAAGCAAAAGTATGATCATACTGATGAATGCTGAAGAGATAAGAAAATAACCAATTGTGTAACAAGTGAAGAGATTGTGGTGGGCCATACAATATCTTCTGATTCTGAAAGACACCTGTTACAGGCCTTCCCTGTCTAAGTAGCTTTACAGGAAAACCTGTGTGGAGAGCTTCAGCCCAGAACTGAGCAGGTTAATTCAGAGCAGACTGTGCTGATTTATCTGCTCAGCCGGCTCGTTACTCATTTAAATAGCCTGCAGTATTCACTGTAGCAAGATCTCTAGTTCAGGGAGACACTCTGGACTGCTGGTGAGATCATACAGGGACCATTTCTCTCTGACCCAGGTAGATACTGGACCACTGTACAGAGAAGCCTGTACTGGGATTCTTTTCCCCGCTCCTAGCCAGACTGGAGGAAGCTGGGGCCCGAAGGTAACTGACCTCCACCATGAACGGTTTATCTGACTCTTGTGGTAAGGGACCTAGCACCCCAACCCATAGATAGGATGTGGTGTAGTCAGTGCTCCCTATGGGAATTGGCCCTGGTTGGTTTGTTTTTCCTTTAACCCTGTTTTGCTGAAACATAAGCTGTGTTTTTTTTGTTTACAGTTTACAGATTACCAGTACACCCCGCAGAATACGCAACCCTGTGGACGGATTTATATCCATTCACGAGTTGTATCGGACAGCGTTTTTCATGAATCCACGCGGATTAAAAAAACGACCAAATCCCTTTGTGGATTTTACACTGCAAAACAAATTTTTGGGGGAAAATGCGAGAAAATCTGCATTTGAGCTATTTTATGGGACATGACTTAATGAAATAATATGGTCATACGATTTGGACAATTACATTTCTTAGATAACGTGCAATTAAATACATTTTTGAGTTCCAACAACAACAAAAAAAGACATTCTTTAAAATTCTAAATGGGATTGAACTTTCAAAGATGACATAATACAATTGCAAAAACAATTCTAAACAAAGGAAATAAAATGCTTTTACAGCTGTTTCTCTATTTCCCCATGTCGTATACTATATGCACAAAATGATAGAGAAACAACTGGGGAGTGAGATTTCTGCACAAGTAATTCCGTCTCCATTTTTGTTATTTTATAAAATTAAGGGACCACAATGTAATCAGTTTATAGATGGGAACAAATGGAAGGAAATGCAGAGAGCAATTTTTAGATGGGTAATTTGCACATGAAAAGGAAATTGTCCTCTTTCCGTTTTCCTAAACAATGCTTTCATGTTAGAGCTGAATATATTTTTTTAATGACATCCTCATATTTTAGGAGTAATACAGTACAATATATCAGCAGTATTTATCAGCTTGACTCTTAACATAACATTTTTAATTCAAATTATTATTTTTGTAACACAAACCACTATTCTGCAATGTTCTGCTGAACAACTCACCGACTATGGGGTCTATTTTCTATATCAGCCAAAGTGGCCCTTTGGAAGTTAATGAGGAATTTCGTCCACAAACGTCAAAATCGGCTGATATAGAATAATAAGTCAAATGGCCTTTAAAAGTACACACTTCCACTTTTCGTATTCTTGCCAATTGTAAAGAGATTTTACATATGGATCCAGTATAGTAACGTTATATCAGTCCTTCAATTTTATGTATTTCTAGAATTCACAGTTCTAAACTCAAGCATGGGCCGCAGAAAATATACTTTTAACCCCAGCATGACAATGATTATTCTTCGTGATTATAGCCTTCTGCGTAGGGTTTAGATGTAATAAAGTAGACATAGTGCAGGGGAAATAAAGGAAGGAATCTAGTGGGGATGGCATTTTCTATTGCCATTTAGAGACACATTTGAGTCCCACTTTATTAAAGCCATAGTTCATGTTAGTGTGGGAGGGAGTGAAAGGGCATGGGGCAGACAAGGAGCAGTCGCTGCTCTAATTGTTTAATGCTCCAGTAATACATTTACTGCCTCTGAACAAGTTTTAAACACTTAAGTGGTGTTGCACTATTTTTCAGAGAATTCTATGGGTGATGACTGAGTATACAACTCAAGACCTGCAGTTATCCTTGATTACTAAAACAAATCAAGGGAGATTAATCTAATGTGGTGATAGGAAAAAAATTTAGTCATAGACCAGCAAAGATAAATAGCTCCATTCTGCCCTCTCCGTGTAGAAAATGCAATATGAAGTGGATATGAAATTCTGGTGAACACGCAAAATATAAAACTCCTACAGTATCTACTGTTGAAGTAAAACGTATCTTTTATTACATAAAGTACATTTTTTTTTAAATCACCACCCTCGCCCCAAAATAAAAAGGACAATGCCACAAAATTAAAACAAATCTACAAACTCCCCAAATCATAGCAAAACCCATACAAATTGTACAAAAGCCCCTTTATACAACATGTTATGCACAGAAAATAGGGTAGAAAGGGATTTAAGTTTGTATCAAGATTCCTCAGAAGCCATCTTGCATTGCGAAACGTGCGTTGGGATAGCTGACATACACATGGTTGATGACACAGGCTGTGGAGGACCTACCACTAGTCTCCTTGTGTTACTAGTAAGTAGTTATTATTGTACAGCTGAAACATAAGGGCAGATCGGTGAAGTTCCATACTGTTTTACTAGTAATGACCACTGAGTTCTTCTATACTACGCTACCGGTGGTGGCCCTTAAGATCTTCTAATGCACATTAATCCAAGTACCACCTGCCTGTCTCTTTTGATCTGGCATACCTGCCTCCAATACGGAACCCTGCAACGAATGAACAGGCGAGTGGAAGAAGCAGTGATCATGAAAGGGATGTTATCTGGCCTGGAGATACCTTTTATTAATGCGTTGAGATCTGATACTCTTGCTTACGATTTCTAGTTTCTTGACCGCAAAGGAATCCCTTCTACTCTGACACAGAAGTGGTGGATCTTGCAGGAGTAACTCTATATACAGTAGACACACCGAGATGCAAAGTATTGCCTTTTCAAGATCGGGCACTGTGATATATTCAACTTGCAGAGGTCTAAGGTAGATATTACAAACAGTGGGTAGTTACTTTGTATCCCAGCCATCATACTACACAGCTTAACACTAGTGGAGTTGGTGAGATTTATAGTTTTCATGTTTGTACACCGACTATTCTCCACCCACAGTCTATTCGTGTCGTCTATTCGAATCATGGCAGATACGGAAGCTGGGCCCGACTTCTGAGAAGGCCCAACTTCCGGGGCACAGACCGGGGTGAGAAGAGGCTGATACCCAGAGAATCTTGTTCCATTACACCCAAAGGTAAAATTGTGAGATGACGGGT
The DNA here is from genome assembly GCF_040206685.1 of Ascaphus truei. NCBI lineage: Eukaryota > Metazoa > Chordata > Amphibia > Anura > Ascaphidae > Ascaphus > Ascaphus truei. The sequence goes on along the minus strand of NC_134485.1, from coordinate 35,303,068 downwards.
AAAATTGTGATGGAAGGGGGTAAAATTGTGAGTAAGAGTGTGTAAACCTGTGAGTAAGAGGGGAGGGGGTAAATGTGAGGATCGGGGATTTAATTGCAAGTGAGGGGGAGGAGGAATTGTGAGGGGGAGGATTGTAAAGGGGTGGGGGAGTTAAGAAAGGGAGTTTGTGAGTTAGAGGAGGGGAGAGATTGAGAGAAGAGGGCGAAGAGAGGGGAGTGAGCAACAGAGAGGGGAACAAGGAGTGTGGGGACAGAAATATGTGGGGGGTGAGAGAAATAAAGGAGGGGCAGAGAGAAATAAAGGTTGGTGAGAGCGAAGAGGCAAAATAAAAAAAGGGCTAGGGGTGTAAGAGAGGGGGGTTGGCAGAGCCACTAACACAGGGGGCCCAAGTAGAAACTCTAGTTCTGTGCCTCGCGAAAGCTGTGGGTGGCCCTGCCCATTCCACACGTATGTCGGTCGCTTTCAAAGATGGATGAGTTAAGCTATCTGGCCTCAAAATGCCTCTGTAAAGCGCTACGTAAAACTAGCAGCGCTATACAAGAACAAATTATTATGATCTATAGTAGTATACAACCTAAGTACTTTTTAGCTTGGGAAAGACATGTGGGACATGCAATTTCATTCCGCTGCACTTTTACTGCCCCCATACGGCAGCAATGGGGAGGACAGAGGCCCCTCAGAAAAAAATTTGCCCATTTATTGGCCCACGTGAGGAAAAAGTTGTCCACCCCTGGTTTAGATATACAGAGCCTAACCTTCTCCTAGGTTTATATGATGGTGACTATTTTCTTAAGAATTTTTTTTTTATTATACTCAAGCTCACAGGTACAGCAGCTTTGTGAATTATTAAGCCCGGTTCCGCTGTCTTAGATTATGGCAATTAGGACTATACAAAAATAAATATAAAAAGCTAACCATTGTATTACATATTAATGATTTTTCTGCATCTGAAGGGAATCCAAACAGCTTTTGCATGATGTAGGTCAGTGGGAGGACACATTTAAAAGAAATTGCCTGCAGAATTGGAGTTCATTTAGGTACCAAGTATAGCCTGTTAAGGTCTTATCCTGATGCCTGAACATCACTGTACAGAAGTTCCCTAATTAATCCCCAAGCCCCTTGACACACAGTTTATACATCTGGCAAATGTGGCTCTTGATATTTTATGATCTTTTACAATTTTCCACATAGATATAAGTGAAATATAGTGTAGGAGCACGGTTTCCCCTTGGGGGCCGAATGACTTAATATGAAAATCTTAACATAACCACACTAGAATTTTATAACTTCTAAAAACCAATTAAAGAATTACATTATTACATTAAAGGGAATTAAAGGGTTAAACGTGACTCTAGGAATGTATCAGTATAACCGAAATACAGATTACGTTTTCTTTTCCTGTAGTCTTCCGAGGCAGCACATACCCTATGGGAAGTCCTCTATGGCGGAGCATGAGGATGGTTACATGCTTTCATTATACCAGCGATTGCGTCTTTCGAGTTTCTGGATTTCTACCTCCTGAGCTAGTGTGCGCAAGGATATGTTCTTTGTTCTTGCAAAGGCACCCTGGAGTTGGCGTATACGTATCATGGCCCAGGGAACTGCTTCTACATCTGCGGACATTGCTCCCAACAGCCTTATGATTACTCTAGCTTTGCAAACCTGACGCACCAAACTTGCCATCGGACGGCTTCTGCTGTCTGGTAGAAATAATGTTGCTTGGCTGGTATGCAGTAGGACCCCTACAAATGCAATCTTCTGAGAAGAATAGAGAATACTTTTCTCCTGACCTATGAACCAGCTACGTTACTACAAATAAACAAAGAGAAGAAACATTCTGATGAACCATGTTGTAATCCGTTGCTCTTATCAGCCAATTGTCCAAATATGGCATGCCCAACACTACAATTTATCTCGATTTTGCCACTACAATTACTTTTGTAAAAGTTCTTTGTGATGTGGCCAGACCAAAAGGTAGTGCTCGATATTGAAAACGGTGTTAACCCACTGCGAATCTTAGGAACTATGGATGGCTTAGGAGCATAAAAACATGCAGATATGCATCTTTTGCTGTAGATCGACTGCTGTTAAAAAATAAAATATCATAGGTTTACCTGTTTTATCACCCTTATGAGAAATGTCATCTTGAAATAGCATACTTGGATGAATGTGAAATGCTGCACTGGTCTAAGGGAACATTTGGCTTTCGGCACTAAGAAGATGTGGGAGTCAATGCCTCTTCCTCTTTGCCCCGATGAAACTTTCCCTACTACGTAGTGTTGAATCAATTTGGCAATATTAGAAGTCTTTCCAGAATTTCTATGGTACAATGCCTTTTGACGATATATACTACCCAATCGCCTTGGTTAGAATGGGTCCACTCTTTGTTAAAGAAAGCAACCCTACCTCTTACTGGAATTAATTCCCTCGAGTGGACTCTGTAACCTTCAGGCTAAAAAATCTTGAGTCCTGGTTTACGGAGAAACCTGTGTCTTTTTCCCCTGCTTGGATGTATGATTTGTAAATGCTCCAATTGGGTTTCCCCTCTGCCTAGATCTATAGGCCCTGACATCTCCAAAATAAAGCCTCTGTGCTGGAGTTAAAGCTCTTCTGAATCTCCTTTTCTGTGCTCTAATGGGAAATCTATTATCCTGTCTAGTAAAGACAAGATTGCACTCTCTTCTCTAATAAAGGACAATGCGCAAAGCCAATTTATTGATGAAGCTTCAAGCCAGTATCTCAACCAGAAGGCTCTTCTTGTAGTCACTGAGATAGTAATTGATCTTGTGGTTATTCTGATTAGATCAATGGATGGGTTCCAAAAGAAATCCAATGGCCATCTTAATAGCAAGAACCTGCTCGCTTTGAGATTCCTGCTAGAAGATCTTGCTCCATTGTAGTTAGCCAGACTCCAAGCACCTTAGTATATTTGCAGAAGCTACTGTGTATTTACATGCAGAGTCTGAGGTGACTAACATCCTTTTCAATGTTAAATAATATAGTACTGTACATGGGAACCCTGTGGTGGGACCAACATCTTTCTATTAATTACCTCTAGCATGGCTACCCTCTGATGGGAACGAAGTTTAAGGGTGAGATACCATGGGGACTATACTGATTGGTCACCCTCTGGCAGGGACAAAATCATAGTATTACCCCTGCAGGCTACATGGCCTAAACAGAACCAAAAGCCACCTCCCTGGTATCTCTAAAATCTGTCAACACTTGGTCCTAATCCAAACACAGGCAATAGGCAAAATATAAATCTATATTGCTAGATAATGAGCTACAGGTTGCCCCAAAGTCTAAAGACTCAGAGCAGGAAACATAGGCATACATAGATAATGCCATTAGGAGCAGAAACTATCTCCACTCCCCTATCTCCCAATTTGCTCTGGTTAGCATATGTATAAAAAGGCTGCAGATACCTCCATGCAGTCTTCTATATCCCAGTATGCTGTCTGACTTCCACAGGGCTCTGCATCACATAGGGGTTCTGATGTTCCATTACATTATTATTCCGCCTGTTCCCTGGGGGCTCTGACCTCTCGACATTTGAATGAAGCAAACTGTAAATCCTGGAGGTGCTCCCCGAAGTGACGTCACCTCCCAGACTGCTGCACAGATCTGCCTCGGCCACCCTGAACCTGGACACCACAAACTATGCAGCCCTGCAGGAACTGCTGCGGACTCCTTACTTCTCCTACCTATTGAAATAATGACTTAGGGCAGGTGGTTGTGGAGTCCTGATATGTCCTTCCAGCAAAACAGCCAGTCCCTACCATGTGGGGAAAGTGACATCTTCGTATGAGTGTTGCCATGGGAAGATGGCCAAAGAAATTAGTGATTATCGATTTATGGCCTAATGCAAGTTTAAAATGACAACGTGGGTTTGATAGAAGCCATTTGATAACAGAGGCCAAACGATAAAGACCAAAATATGTATTTGCAACACTATGACATGTTTAAAACAAGGTAGTGGGAGAGGAAGATGTACGACAATTGCACACATAATTACACTCTGCATTGCTTTTGATGAAGCACTGACAAGTGTATTCGGTGAGTCTAAAGATGGAAGAGTTCTACCTTCCCTTATCCAGACTAAGGCCTCGGCCAGGGTGGCGCGGAATGGGCGGGCGCGCTGAAACACATTGAGGCAATGTGTGTGGCCAGCATGAGCAAGCGCCGGCCACAAATCGCCCGCAGGGAGCGTGGCGTGACGTCATCGCGCATTAGCGCCAGCTTCCTGCCTGGCCGCAGCCTTAGAGCAGAGAGGTAACCATATTTATAAATATCTGCTATGCCATAAGAAACATTCTAGCCCTGGAAGGTATCTTACAGTATAGCATTGGTTTTAATAGGTCCCTTTATCCCTACTCAAAGGGGGTTACAACAGCAGCACCGAAATTATGTAGTGGTTGTGTTTATTTAGTGAAATATGTTTCAGCACTTCTATTGCGAGTGTCATCTATATATCAGAACACGTCAAGTCACAACTAATAAGCCTACATGAATAGAGATGTACAAATATGAAGTCTAATGCATCATTTTAAAATAAAAATGTCCAGTAACACCTCATTAGTTTTTCTTTCCTTCACTTCTGAATAAAGTACATGACTTAATGCAGACCCTTCCAATATTTTGGCACGCGAAAATAGGCACACTTCTGTTCCACCATTCATACAGGATGACAACCTCCTAAGGAGTCTCCTGAACATGTGCAGTTTATGATTTGCCACAACGTTTTATTAATAAAACGGTATTTCTTTTATATCTGTTTATACACATACTCCTTATAGGAGCTTTCACACACAGGAAAATACAGTAGGTACAACTTATATTTATTAGGTATAAGATCCAAAAAATAGGCACAGTGCCTGCAAAAGAGATACTGTATAGCTGGAATGTAGGATAATGATTTAATTTGTGCTTTTGAATAGAAAGCGTACGTGATCAGTAGATCCCCTTGCAAAATGCTATAAAGTTGCATCCACTATACCAGAAACAAGATATTTAGGGAGCACCTCTTTTCTTCCGATTTGCAGATATGTATGCAAGATTGCCAAAAATACTGTTACTCTACAGGACAGAGGTTGTATAGTAAAAATATGCAGTTTACTTACCAACTTCATCCTGGATTTCTTCTGCAACAGCTGGCACTTTGTAAAGGAGAGAAAAGCTCTGGTTCATGCGCTCATTAATCACTCGAAGGTGTGTCATAACCTGGGGAAATTACAAACACAACAGGGGAAATATGTATGCTATGGTAAATTCATTTCTGAGTGCTGCTTTGAAGAGGGCCTTTGCATCCTCTGAGGGGCTTATAACCTAGGTCCTATAGCTTTTCCAATACAGTACAAGGTTATTTCTAGAGCAGCAATACCACCTGATAGGAGGATAACGATTGAAAAGTTACATTAATCATACTTCAGTTGGGGGCCATAAACCACAGAACCTTCCTGCCTTCCTTTCTTTTTATAATAGGGATCCCTTTGATTGAGAGGAAATGTGGGGATTTAGGGAAATCAAAATGAACATAAGTAGTATCAGTGCTTACAGGTGCAGTTCTGAACAAAGCAGCCCCCCTGTTTAGTACTTTAACGTTACACTCCTTCTGCGGATCTATATAAACTGCCGGCAGTGATATTTTAAGCAGTTACATCTGGAAGACTCTTGTAACTCATTTTAATGTTTAAAGTTATTCTGTAAACCTGTTAAGTTGAAACCCACGCCTGATATTTGTCCTATAGCTTGTGTGAGATGTGTATTGTGTGAGGACTGCACAAAGTGCCAGCCTTTATGCTCCCATGTATCCTCTTTGGCCAGGGTGGATCTAATTACGATTTAAGAACATGATTGACATACATCCTCAGTTCAGCTACAGTACCACCAATGAAAACATTGTCTAAATTTCCCAAAAAATAAACCAAAAGTAGCCAAATGTCTTCTTTCCTGATGATTCAATTTGCCTACAAATGTCTATAAATTACGTAACGGTGCTTGGAATTCTTTTAGCGAAGCGGGACTGACCTTTAAAGCTGCAGCCCAAGCAATATCCTACGTGTGTTTTTTTTTTTTAAATAAATCAGTTCTGTACTATGAAAAAATACTTGTAGCATTTTTTGAATTACATTTTAATGTGTTATAATGTAACAAACATGTTTTGTTTCTATAGCAACCATTTACAAAGTCACATCCCCTTCTTCTTCTGAAACCTGGCTCTAGCACACTCTTGTTTGAGCCCTGCCCTCTCTCTAGCAGTGCACCAATTGTATCTAGTGACTGCCTGGTTACACGATCTTCCCCACAGAACTGTGCATCTTTGGTCCTCTTCTGCTGCACTGACAGCCATTTAGTGAACCCCCGAGCCAAATCTTCGCTGATCGATCACAGGAGAACGGATCGATCGGCAACTTAGCTAATTACGTATCATTATGTGGATTGTATTGAAGCCACATATTACAGGGGAAAAGGCAGCTTAGACTGCTGCTTTAAATGGCACTTTGTTAATGGAACTTTCTGCTGACAAAGTTCAACTTGAGTGTCTGAAAGCAGCTAATGTAAAATAAACCCTCCTATTGTTATAAGAAAGGAAACAGTCACACTAACTCACAGAGATAGCAGGAGCTCTTTGCTTGGGCAGTGGGGGTCTGGTGAACAGCAGAAATCACAATTCGTGCAACATTAGGTACAGTAGTTTGAACTTGGCCAGAAAATTCAGCAGCACAGCTGGTTGGCGGATCTAAATGACACCGCATTGCAACCCCTGCAATTTTACTGCCTTACTATATACAAACACGCTGCACTGGGCCTGAGGATAACTCGTTTCCTTTACATGCTCTTCATCTATTTTTTATGCAGAACAGATTACTAAAAATTGGTTTGAAACAGAACTGGAAGAGAACCCAAGACTGCTTATACACGGGTGTAATAGCATAAACTGCCGCAACAACCATAAAAACCTGTTCTGTTCAACGTGCAATTCTACATAGGACCAAAACAAACTAATGGTAGTTATTTATTTTTACATGCTAACGAGCAAATGTATTGAAAATACTGTGTTAAAGCTGTTTGGTGGATATTTGCAAAAAGTGGTAACAGAGATGTTGGTGTTTCAGTGCCTTTTTCTCCTGCGTTTTATTGCTTTAACGCATGTTAATTATCCACCTTCTCTCTTCCCCCACACATACATCTGACTATGGATGTCTCCAATGTCTACCCCTAAATAAAAAAATTTGTATTATATCCGGGTGTGCCGTACCCCTATTTTTCCCTGCATGCTGTGCTCCACATCCCTCCATTGAGGAGTCTACTACATACATCTAACTATGTTATCATTGTAGGGGACAAAACAGGATGAACAATACCCAGCTTTTGTAGTCTTGTCTCTTATCACACCAGTGCACCATGCTTAACTATACTTTGCTACAGTATAATATCAACCCAAGAAACCAGAATGTACCATCCACATGTAATTGTGACCTTAGAATCTTTGGCAAGTTTTCCTTAGTAGCTTGCTGCTAATGCTGCTGATCTAAGATCAGGTGCACTACCATTCCTTCCTGAGACAGGTAGTACAAATAATTAGAACAAGGGATTTGGACTTGAGCAGCTTCTGCATTCAGCACTTGCCAACACATGCTCTTATACTAGCTGCAGACTTGGAGTCTAATTATTGAATGGCAATTATTAAAATCAAATCACGTCTCTCACTAGTGTAGTACTGGCTTCTTTGGCTTTCATACTGCATCTTGTATATGTATATAGTCCTTCAATGCAGGCTACTGCAGTAATTGAAACAATCAGTAAGGACTGCATTGGACGAAGGAAGATCTGGACTCTGCATTACAACGTTGCCACTGTGAGACATTAACTTTTAACATCTGTGATTTATTTGTACACTTTTATCCTCCAGTACCTTGGAACTCTCTCCTCCTGCATCTCACTATGCCCTCCCTATTTCTTTTTCTGTTTACCGTTTCCTCACTCCTTGGTGAGCATTTCTGTTCTCTACAAGATCTCCACTCCCCACTGCACCATTATTTATACACCTCTCTCCCAAAAACTTCTTTACCCCTCAATAAAAAACACCCACACAAATCCTCTATTCACACCCCTATCTACTCCTTCCTGCTGCTGGGGATCTCCCCTAAGCCTGAAGCCAGACATACACACCTGATCTCACTCATGCCTCCCTGCCACCTCTTCTCCTGTAAATGGTGTTAATCTTTTCATTTAACACTGACCTTCATTAAATTTTACCCCACAAATCAAGCATCCCAATAGCCTGCCCTCATGGCTAATGTCCCACACTCAGTCACTCCTACCACCCATTGTGACCAAGCACTGCCATCTACAGCACTTACTCCCTCACCTGCTGTCTCTGTAAGTTTCCCATGAAACCTCTTAGACTGTAAGCTCTTCGGGGCAGGGATTTCCTTTCCTATTGTCTGATTTTTCTGCACTTATTGTATAATTATAATTCCCTGTACTGTATTCTTTGTGAAGCGCTGAGTACACTTTTGGTGCTATATAAATAAAGACATACAATACAATACAATTGCATATAGTAATTACCTGAGATCTTATTTGAGCTGCCTTCTTCGGATCCACCATGCGGACGTGCTCAAAGTGCTTGAGGGTGTGCTGTCTGTCTTTTTGCTCAGCACGCACATACTTCTTAAGCATGTTGAAAACATGGCGAGGCTGCAAAGGAAATAGTAAGATGACATTTATTTTCTAAGTTAAACAGTGAGAATTTAGAGGTTTGCAATTAAATGAAAGGGCAAACAGTTTGTCAAAGGAAAATGTAGTAGAAAAACAACAACAATAAATAGCACGAGCCAGTAAGGAACAAGAACAGTATTTGCACGGGGGAAATATAATGCAATAGCCAAGGTGTTGATCCCGAATAGAAAAGCCTGAGGGTTTGACTTCAGCTTTTGCCAATTAGACTCATTTTGTGTGCCCTCGAAGAAGTCACTTTATATGTGTTACAACTAAAAATTTATTTCATTGTCCTTTATGTTTTACATATACATATGCGTTGCTAAAATATTTGACTGCAATATGACACAATGCATCCACAAAGTATTCTGGGTACAGATATGAACACAACTCCAAAAGGAGTCACGGTTAAACTTTCAAAATTTATTTGTGGTTTTATGACAGTGGTGAAGGAGTAACTTTGTCGCAAGGGCCCAAGCTGAATGCTCGTGTCAGCTGCCATGGTATCCTTGAGCAAGCTACCAAGGCAGGTCCCCGGTGGCTACTGAAGCGCCCGCTGTGGCGGACGCTGCAGGGACAAGAGCCGCCCCGCCCAGTCCCGCTGCGAGGGGGGGCCACCGCGCTGCGCCGACAGAAACTCCTGCTCTCAAGAAAATTGAGACTAGGAGTCGCGGCGGAGTGCTAGGCCACGCCCCCTGCAGTTCACCCAATGAGGGCGAACCTGCTGGGTGACGTCACGGCCGCGCCCCCACCACGCCCCCGTCTTTCCCCCTGCAGCTCACTGCAGACCGGGGATTCAGCTGCAGGCGCCGCCAGCCTCGCGTGCAGCTGGCCCGTAGCCTTAATCTCTCTCTGCCTCAGGAACCAGATTCCCATTGTGAACTCTTCGTGATAAGGACTCATTTACCTGAACAATTCTACGTGCATCGCTACATACATTGTATTTAAATAATGCAAAGGAATGACTAAACCTGGCAGTGGCATAAAGATCGGCTTCTACTCTTTTTCCCTAAAGCCGTTTCAATTCAGCATCTAAAATTGTAGACGGTAGTACTAAATACTTAGTACTGCCACTACATTCTTGATCTTTGTGTAAATATATCCCTTCTCTTAGTCATCATGCCTAGCAAAATAACAGTAATAACAAAAGTAGACGGTAAATGCTGCTTTCCAGGAGAGTAAAATACAAGAAAGTATGTATCGAAGGGTATTCAAATGCTGACATGCCAGGAAACAACTCGTATTTTACATAGCACCGGAGGCTTGCATTTAATCCACAGGAGAAGATTTTTTTTTTAAAATCTCATTTCAGTAAAGGCCAAACTCATTTTATATAATTTGCCTCAAGATTACAGACTGTGCAACTGTTAAACACACAACTCTGAGACTTCACAGAAAACTAGGAACTTATCATTACTCTATTCAGTCCCGAGGTCCGTCTATCCACTGCAGCAGAATCTACGCGTACTGGGGGGTTGGGGGATACCCTCGCAACAGCACTAAACCGAATTAGCATAAAGGGTGGTGCTACAATCTGGGGTAGTAGTGGGTTAGCAAAAACAGAAGATAAGGACCCCACTAATGAGAGCACTCTACCCAAAAATGAATGATATGTTGATTTAATTGTAAAACTAGTTTATTGGGAGACATGCTCCAAAATATAAAATAAAGGGTTATAGTTGTAAATTAAAAAAAGTGTATACTACCAAATTGTGTGAAGGTGGAAGGCTGCGACCCTAGCAACAGTAGTACCTCGTCCAAAAAGCGCGACTATTAAAAGCAAGCTAAAATACCAACAGTGAATTGTCCTCATTTGTGGGTAACCACAGTAGTACGTGATGAGCAAACAAAACACTGTTCCTAAATATTGCACCAGTTAGCTCCTCTTTGTTGCCAACTGTCCTCACTCGTAGAGAAATAGATTTTTACATTAATAGGTAGTACAAAATTTGGTTGTATACACTTTTTTTATTTCCAACTATAACCCGTTATTTTATATTTTGGAGCATGTCTCCCAATAAACTAGTTTTAAAATTAAATCAACATGTTCATTTTTGGTAGAGTGCTCTCGGTAGTTGTGTCCTTTTCTTCTGTTTTTGCAGCAGAATATACTATATCTCCACACTCGTGGGCTACCTATTAAGCTGCTGGTGTAGGTAACGAATGCTCCTGCGTGCCTATTTGCACCATTGTCTTATTTAAGAAACAGAATTAGCAGCTTTCTTACAAGTAAAGCTAATCTCTTATGTTGGACGGTTAATGGCATCTCAGACCTAGAGCATTTAATGCAGGGGTGGCCAACTCCAGTCCTCAAGGGCCACCAGCAGGCTAGGCATTGGGGAAATCCCTGCTTCAGCACAGCTAGCTCAATCAAAGGCTAACTTTGCTAATGCAAATCTAGTACTGTGTGTAATGTGGTGTAATCGCTTCTCTGGCCAACGGTTTGGTTTAGTATCACTGCATCATTCATTTGATGACAACAGCCACAATATATTGAATTAAGAAATATTCCAAAGTTTTAGAGGCATGATTTGCAGACGGGCGATGTGTTCTCCCCATCTACCAAACGGTGCCCAAGGTATATTCAGTGAGATCAAACAAAGATCTTAATTAAAAATGTTAATTATACAAAGCTGTGACCCAGTTTAACTTACTTTACTGCTCTAATAAATGATGGTTATGTGTCGTTCACCGAGGCTGCTCAAATCAGTGCAGCATTTTATGTTATTTTAAAAAGTAATAATAACAGTAATACAGTGTTAAAAAACATGTAAAACTATTAAATGTCCCCAAGATGTACAGATCTGCCAATTTATAACAAAGTGATTTTATATATATATATATATATATATATATATATATATATATATATATATATATGATAAAGAATCACTGGCACTCCAATATAAATTCAATAATGAATAGGTGCATGTCCCATATAAGTAATAGAGGTATACATTACCGCATAGCAGCAAAGAGGAGACAGCACTCAGGTAGATGATAACAATATAATGTATTAAATAAATACAGCACATAACTCCAACGTTTCGATCCCTCCAGATCTTTCTCAGGGGGGTGCCCCTAGGGGGATCGAAACGTTGGAGTTATGTGCTGTACTTAATACATTATATTGTTATCATCTGAGTGCTGTCTCCTCTTTGCTGCTATGCGGTAATGTATATTTATATATATATATATATATGTGTATATATATATATATATATATATATATATATATATATATATATATATATATATGCTCCTTACCAGGCAGATCCAGAATCCCAGGGCCACAAAGCAAGGAAGAGACAGCACACTCAGTAGTATCCAAAAAAGAGGTGTATTAGAAGAAAACAGGCACATTCACCGACTATACCGGGATAAGCACCTACTTTTTTGCTATATGTGTGTGTCATCTGCCATATATATAGAGTTAAGTTATGGTGAGTGAAAAAAGTGACAAAAACCCTCCACAGCAAAGCAAATATGCAAATACAAATACACTCACCATAACTTAACTCAGTATGGTAAACCCCATCCTTTAGCTTCTCTGCATACCCAGTTTACCAACCCCACACTGATGAGACCCATAAAGGTCGAAACAAGCCAATTATTTTTGTCACCGCCTGGCCTTGCAAAGGGCCGGGCGTGCACTCGTGCACACTTTTTTGTGTCGTCTGTCAGAGCACTTCCTGCACTGCATCACACAGCGCACAGGAGCACTTGCACCATGGATTTTTGATGTTTCGTTTGTTGGGTTATCGTCACCCCTCTCTCCGGAGAGCAAAGACTGAGTGCTGGCTAGTAGTCGCCATCCCTTCGGGGGAAGATTGCGGTGGGTTAGTAGGCGTCAGCCGAACACCCTAAAGACTTGGACCCTCCTGCGGCGCCAGCTGCACTAGGAGGGAACAGGATGGACGTCGGATTCCTCGGATGACGACGTCGATGTAACAGCAGGACTCCAAGGCTTCGGCTGGAGAGGACTGCTTATGGCACGGACTGGCCTACTCTCCGGAGCGGACTTTGTCACAAGTTTTGAGCACCTGGTCTCACTTGACCACGAGCACGGTTTTTGAGGTGGAATCACTTTTTCACCACCAGAAAAAAAAAAAAAAAAAAGAAAGCTGTCTGTGGGTGGGTTTTCTGGGTATGCACCTTAACCCTGGCTGTGCTCAAAGCTGTGACCATGCAGCAAGCTTAAGCCTATAGGGAACCATGTTAAAATGGTTTTTGAAGCAAAAAGTGGCACTGTGTGCTCATTTGCCTGTCATTCCCCAGAATCCCTTGCTGCAGTGGAAGTGCTGGGTGCTGGGTGATAATGGTGAAAGGCGGGGTTGCAGACCTGCCTAAGACATGCAGATGAGCACACAGTTGTATTTACATTTTTTTATATATATATATATATATATATATATATATATATATATATATATATATATATATATATATATATATATATATATATATATATGCAAATATAACTGTATGCTCATCTGCATGTCTTAGGCAGGTCTGCAACCCCGCCTTTCCCCATCATCACCCAGCATACAGCACTTCCACTGCAGCAAGGGATTCTGGGAAATGACATGCAAATGAGCACACAGTGTCACTTTTTGCCTCAATAACCATTTTTAACATGGTTCCCTATAGGCTTAAGCTTGCTGCATGGTCACAGCTTTGAGCACAGCCATGTATATATATATATATATATAAACTATAAAATACTAAGTGCGCAAATTGATATAATTTAAACAAAAAAAATAGTAACAGTTGCTGCCTGAAGTTAAGCTACACACAATAGCATATATATAGGGGGAAAGGGGAAACAACGGGAGGAGGCTCTAAGATAAACTTTCAGCTCCCCTATTGATTATCTACATGTTAGCAGAATCCCTTGATCACTCCTGGACTGTATACCCGAATTTCGTCCGAAATCTCGGCTGAGTGACGTCAGCGGGCTAGTCTCGCGAGATCAGAGGCACACCAGGACGTCAAGGAGAAGAGCTGCAGCCAGAGGAGAACCAGCACGGTGGATTCCGGCGTTCCACGTGGAGGACAGAGACATCATAACTCCAGGCAGCAGGACGGAGAGGATTATAATATCCTATATGCTTGTTTACATCTGCTACTTTGTAAGTAGCGATCTACTTTTGCGCATATTCTTTTACTAAACGTACTTCACTATATTTTGTTTTTTCTTCATTTCATTTCAGAACAACCAGCAATCTAATGTATACCCTCAGTCCTTTATGCTCAATTTTTATTGTATAGTTAACAGTTTTTTGCGCCGTTGTTTCCCCTTTCCATATATATATATATATATATATATATATATATATATATACTGTATATATATATATATATATATATATATATTACGCTTGAGTGCTATGTGTGAGATAGTTTTTCTTCCTCTTTTGCTGTGTTGCTGTGTTGCATCTGATTCCCATGCTGTGCTCAAAAGCTGTGTTAACAGTGAGCATTAGCTTATAAGTGTTCCATGTAAAAATGGATTTCAGGCAAAAGGTAGCATGGTGTGCTCATTTGCATGTCATTTCCCAGAATCCCTTGCTGCAGTGGGAACACTGCATGCTGTGTGATAATGGTGTAAGGCAGGGTTGCAGACTTGTCCAAGACATGAATGTGCTCACAAGTGATCTTTTTATTTGCTATAAAATACACACACACACACACACACACACACACACACACACACACACACACACACAAATAAAACTATAAATTCTTGCAGCACATTTTTAAAACCGGTGACAGAATGAACTGCAATGCTTTGTCATGAATTCTGGCCTTACAAAGGCTAAATCTGTCTACATACCCTTGGGGGATCCATTTGCAGAGCAGTGATGTAATTCTCCAGAGCAATTCGTCGACGATCATTTAACATGGCTTCAACCCTGGCCATGTGAGTCTCTACCAACTGCTGTCTTTCATTTGCAGCTTCTTGTTCCAGTGACTCGACTTTCTCTTGAAAACGCTGTAAAGTTTTAACATAATGATGAAATATAGAAAAGGTTTAGGAATAAAGACCGCTGCAAAAATAAAAAACACGGCAGGACTACATCATCATAATCTTATCTTTAAAGGGATAACTCTCCTATTCTGTGCATTGAATTTGTCAACAATCCAACCCACTCTACACTTAATTCTGCAGTGTAAAGACCATCTCAGCACTGCCACTGTATTAACTTGATGCATTTTGTGGACTATGGCATACAATAGCATAGGATGAACACTGTGTCTGTGTACCCACACACAGACCTTCACAAATAAGCAAAATGAAATGATTCACTAAGAAAAAGCTTTGTAAATGAAAAGATGATGTTAATTAAATGGCTTGTGATTTACTTTTTGATAAAGTACCTATATTTAAAAAAAAAAAATGATATTTACTTTATTACTTTATTAGGTTAGTGTTTAAAAGAAGGAGGTGGATCTAATTACTTACTGTAAATGTGTCAACATAAGGTGCAATCCCAGGTGGAACATTCAGTGTGTATGCTATTTATCGTTGCTTTTCTAACAAATTACTCCCTTTCATTACTACAACAAACGCTCATCAAACACCACAGAAATATAATATCCAGCCTAGAGCAGTCCTGCCTGAGGGCCCAGTAACAGATTACTCTGCAAATATGTTGCTCGTCGGTCCCGCAAGCAATGACTGGGTTAACAGCTTGAGTGCCCGATAGACGTAACCTGTACGTCTTCAAGGCCAGCACCCTGGAGGCCTCTATGATGAGCAGCCATTTTGCAACTTTTCACTAGTTCACTAAGGCTAGGTGACCGTACCTGTATAACGGCTTTCTTGTCGGCCTTAGGAAGGTTCTTTGCTTGTCGTTCTGCCTCCTCCCATTCCTTCATCACCTGCGGGTCAGAACAAGCCATGTCGAGGTCAGGAGGTTCACCATGGAATGAATGCTGTAGGCCAGGGGTTCCCAACTCCGGTCCTCGAGATGCCCCCAACAGGTCAGGTTTTAAGGATATCTTCAGCACAGGCATATCCTTAAAACCTGACCTGTTGACGGGTCTTGAGGAGCGGGAGTTGAGATCCCTTGCTGTAGGTGTTGGCCCTACTGCAATAACGTTCAGTGTGTACTAACTGTACAATGTCGGTGCAGAAGGAATGGGAGATTATGCCATCTGAAAAGTTAATAGGTCTGCTACCAGCCTCTATCCCAATCTAGTAGCAGCATGGCAGCCATTTTAGAAGAGGTATTTCTCCAGAGTGTTACAGCGTATGAAATTAAATCACCGTAAAACACAAGGCTCATTAAAAGGCTCCGTATTGGGTTCAACTAATGTATTATGATAACCGGAAAAATGCAATGTAACATTTGCAGTCCCCCCCTTTCCTTAGTTATATGTGATTCTATCACGCTGACAGTTTTGAAATCCAGATTGACCATTTTTACAACAAACTTTAATGAGAATACGATTATGGGAGCTTGAAGGTCACTGCAATACTGAAAATGGCCCCAGAAAGGCCTTAATTCCACCTTAACCACTTCTACTACTAAAGGGTATCCATCATTTTTATAAATAACATTAATTTTTTTAAAGCCACCGCAAAAATATATATTGTCTGTACCAGCCAAGCAAAAAACAAGAGAATATTGAACATCTGGCTCAGGTTCCTTCTGCCAAATGCAGCAGCTACTACTGCAATAAAGGCTCTTCTCTTTGCATAATCACAACAGATAATCTTCCTGTCCTGAGCTGACCATACTGTATATGATAAGGGTAAGAAGTGATTAACATCACCAAGCATTGTTTCAAACATAACCGGACTACTACAGAGAAGACAAAGAATTGTTTCACAAGATTCATTCTGACTACCTGTTTTTTTTATACACACATACCCAATTGTACACACCCACACACCCAAATGTACACACACACCCATACCCAAATGTACACACACACACCCATACCCAAATGTACACACACACACACACACACACACACACACCCATACCCAAATGTATACACACACACACACCCATACCCAAATGTACACACACACACACCCATACCCAAATGTACACACACACACCCATATGTATGTACACACACACACACACACACACACACACACACACACACACACACACACACACACCCATACCCAAATGTACACAAACACCCACACACAAATGTGCACACACACACCCATACCCAAATGTGCACACACACACCCATACCCAAATGTGCACACACACACCCATACCCAAATGTGCACACACAGACACAAATGTACACACACACCCCACCCAAATGTGCACACATACCCAAATATACACAAACACATTCTTTATTGAGGACAAATAAAAACACAATGCAACGGTTTTCAAATGATTTGGAAAATCCCCACACTTAGTCACAGGATATAACACACACGATGAAACCTTTTTTTTTTTTTTTATGTAGCCACACATCTTATTACTCACAATTACCTCAGACATCTTCTCTCTGTGTTTTCCCTCTAGTCTCTCCTTTGCTTTCTGGAAGTGGTCATGCTCATTTTCATCATTGGGGTTCTCCAGGTACTTGTCAACAGCATCAGGGGTACTGGCTGCAGTGGTTGGAACTAGAGTTGGGTGGAGAATTTCAAAGCGGAAGCGAGTGGGGGGAGGAGGGGGGATGGGGGAAAGAAAAAAAAACGTATGATTTCAAGAACTATTTGAGACCAGCAATCCATTTTCAGACCCAATGCTCTTCAAACTAAATCTGCTCCAATGTAGAATGAAATGGAGTACAGTAACTTTAAATGCTTCTAGCACCTGAGCCAGATGAGAGGCTAGTTTGGAAACTGTTGTATTAGATTGTGGTAGCCTTATTGATCAAAATGTAGTGTACTAGAATAAAAAAAACACCTTAAATGTATAGCGTTTCCATCCAGCCTTTAAAGAGTACAACGTGTATTGTACAAAAGAAAATAAAGCACTTGTACTTAATAAATTGTTTTAGGAAGAAAACAACAAACACAAGGAAGCTTGGACGTAAAAAAAAAAATGAATACAAAAAAACATTGCAAAGCTTTTTTTTCTGTAGTTATTATTAACTATATATAAGACAATAGGAGGTGGAGATCCTAGGAGCGCCAGACATGTTCTCTGCGGTAAAATGTCACATTTAAAAGGTCTTCAAACTCTATGCTGAAACAGTGAAATTCATATTACCGTTCCGCATTTTAAAAGGTTGTCAGTAATTGCCAGGAGACAATTAGCAACTTCGACAACTGTAACTTTGCGAGTTTCTAGAAACCGGGCGAAAATGCTCAACTGCAAGAGTGAAAATAAATTTAAAGCAGCAATTTAGTAAAAATTTCAATAGCGATTATTTATGACATAATTCAAACCGGTGAAGACCTCCAGAGCTAAATTGTGCTTCTGTCAGCCCTGGAGACAGACACACCGGTTCCCGAGACACTTACTGGTTTAGTTGCCAGTGTTACTTCCTGGGCATTGAAATGGGCCTCCAATAGGAAGCAGTTGTGACTTCCTATTGGCCTGCGGGACACGCACCATTTGGTGACTTTTTCGATGCCCCTAAAAGGGAGGAAAAAGCCAACAACTAAACTGGTGAGGGATCCCCGGAGCTAAAACCTGTACTCCAGAGCACCATAAATTCTGCAAAAAAACTAAAGTAAAAAATAAAAAGGGGAGGTGGGATTTCAGCTTCAAGAACTATTCATTTTAATGCCACAGCACAGCTCATTTCCTTTTCTAGACACACTAATGCTAAGAGCGCCGGGAAAAGTGTAAGGCACCTGTAACGTTGCAAGTGACCTAATAAAACTTGGTTACAGATTCAATTAATCCCCTTTGGGACATTATTACATTCTGTTATTTCAGAGATTTATTTTGCTTTACAGCAAGTTCAAAGAAAATCATATTTGCCTGGGCCCTTCTGTTCGTTTTAATGGTGTCAGGAATCTAGAAACCAGCACATTTGCTCTTAGGGATTGTGAGCAGCTGATCAATATTCTGCTAGAGTTAGGGGTCAGAAGCATAAATCCCTATAACATTATGTAAGCTTTCAGGGTCTGAAAATTGATTTTCATACAATGTGCACCCCTGCGCTCAATTTCCATGGCAGAGACATATAGTACGTGGATAATGTGAAGGCGTATCCTCGGCTACTGAACACATGTAACACTTTCGCTGCCAGAAGGGTCAGCAACATATTGCTTAGGCAGTGAAATGGTTAAGATGGCTGGCATTCCCATGGTTAAGATGGCTGCAATGCTGTGGATTTAGGTAAGTAATATCTCTGAAGCACCATTTCTGTGCTTACCTGCATCCTAGAGTGGGGTCTCTAGGGTCCTTATATTAGCAGCTGCAATAAGGAGCACTGAGAGCCGGGTAGACATGTGGTATTCTGTTATTCCCAGGCCTCAACATAAAAGCTGCAGTCCTTCTGGGCAGAGGGTAAACGCGGATAATGATTTCTGTTTTCCTTATCATAAACTGCACACACAGTTAAATGGTTGTTGTGAGTGTCTACTGGATGGTTTGTTTCCACTGCAACATCTAACTCTGGAGATATATCCCTCCAGTTCAATAGGACATAGCCCCTTCTTGCTCTTCTTAGCCATAAAGATATATATGTACCGTAGGGCAAAAAGCATGGGCTAAGCCTGAATTTTAATGGACCCAGATAAAATAGTTTTGCAGGACGGACACAATCACAGGGTGATTCAATCGGTCTAAGGAAACGGATTACATTTGTAAGTTTTTTAATAATAATAATAATAATAATTATTATTATATGTATATTTTTTCAATCTTTTAGTGATTACATACAGTATCGACTAAACTAAAGTTGTGTTAAATTACTTTTTTTTGTTAGCTCCCCTTCACTCTTGATGCTGGTCAGCTAATGTCATTAAACATTTATACACCAGATAGGAAAAGCAAAATGAATAACACATACTGTACTTTAAAGTGGAACAAACTAGTTCTAGACCCAGCACCAGCTCCCGGTTATCTTGAATACGTGAGTTTCTCTCTGTGTACTTAAAAGTAAACCCCACGATTGTGCTGCGAACCGTGTGTCAGAGCACCGAGAACGTCCCCCAAATGATGCAAGAACTAGAAATGGCCACTAATTTTATAAAGCCCACTATTATTATGGACATGCAAATGCTTCCACACAGTTTGAGAGGGCCTCTAAGCAGTGGCAGTGGTATTATTACCCACCTCTGCACACCACCGCCAAATATATCCACACTAGCGCATCCTCAAGAAATGCTATTGTGTGTTCACCATCATGTGCTGTAAACACTAAATAAAGAGCCATTTGTACGGCAGGTACTTTTTCAGCACAGATTAGGTCATTTCTTCAATTACCCGCCAGCAGCAGTCATTGTACTGGTCATAAATCTCTGCTGTAGCTTTAGTATTTATAACAAATAAAATAAAACACGCGTTATAAGATGAGAGTCTAATTGCTGCACTTCAACAGTATGACGAGTTTCTGTAATCCTTTTTTAATTATGTCTCCTTTCTTTTAGCTGTATGATGCATTTGTTCAGAGCCTGTGAGGTACAGAAATCATTACTGCTCAATGGATTACTGCAGTTAATATTCTGGAGGGAGGTGCATTTTGCCACCAGCTTTATTTATTGAAAATGTGTATAAATGAAAAAAAATTACATTTCTGTATTCCCTGGAAAATGCAATCAATTTTTGTGTGTTTGGCTTTCACATCATATTCATGCACATTACCAAAGTAATGCATGTCTACAACGACAGCGATAGTTCCACGCTTCAAATCGGTCACAAGTTGTGTAATTTACGGGACACAGACACAGCTGGGAACAAGATGCTGCGGTTGTTTGTTGCTAAATCAACATCTTGCACTAAAGATACAGCATTATGATATATATATATATATATATATATATATATATATATATATATATATATATAATGTGTGCTCATTTGCATGTCATTTCCCAGAATCCCTTGCTGCAGTGGAAGTGCTGTATGCTGGGTGATAATGGGGAAAGGCGGGGTTGCAGACCTGCCTAAGACATGCAGATGAGCATACAGCTATATTTGCATATTTGCTTTCCTGTGGAGGGTTTTTGTCACTTTTTTTACTCACCATAACTTAACTCAGTATATATATATATATATATATATATATATATATATATATATATATATACTTATAAATAATACTGATGAATAGAGGGTTCCTGAATACCAGTACATTTGTTTCCTATATGAATTGTTAACCTATTCTACAAGCGACTAGACAAATTATTTAAAAGATTTTGGGGTCATCTGAAAATGTGAACCAAGAATATTTTGGATTCTAGCCATGTTATATAGATGTAGCCGGGGTTATGGTTCCTGCGCAGTGGCGGGATATGCTGTGTTATCACTGCCATTGAAGCCTATATTCTGCATGATCATTAGGTAGACTAACGCTGGCTGCATCTGTAAAGAGAGCAATGCTGCTCATCTAAAAGTAGTTGAGGATGTAACACTTATTTCCACTAATTTACAGCAGACGAGTTGAAAGGATAAATTCCCATATACCCAAGTGCTGAAATCTCTCATGTAAAAGCACTTATCCTCCATTACTAGAAAGCAAATCCCTTCACTTCTAACAACACACTGCTCACTGACGATCTTTATTCACTTAACCATATCTAATGATGTTTCGGCACGTTCAGTTTGTCAGTGAAAAATTCACAAATTACCTTCATTATGCATAAAAGATTAACCGTCACAGGAGCCAAAATATAATTTCTAACATGTTTGAATAAACCAATGCTTCATTAAAACATCTATTCGGACTATTTTAATTCCACGAAAAGAATATGTGTAACTCACCAAAACCTTGTCCTTGATTCTTTGCTATAAATGTAACAGTCCCATTGGGACCGAAGTGAATGAATGGCAACAACATGTTGTATACACTTATCCTTTGATGGCTTTCTAGTAAATAACACCCTCCCTCTCTCAGAAAACCATACACATTTTAAACAAATGTTTAACTACATGCTTTAAATGTATCTTCAATTTCAGTACACATTTTTTGTGATGTTAAATACCACTCCCCATTTCCAGATGGGCATCTGAGAGGGAGGGAGTCGGTGGAAAAAGCAGAACATGCGGTATTGCCTTTAGAATCATGCTATATTTGCCACTCTGCCCGGCAGGCCCCCAATGCATTGCTAAGAAACGGGCTCCAGGCTTCTCTGGGAGTCAACAGTCACCATAGTTTGTATGGTTGCTGGAACCAGAACAGAGAGTCACAACATCATCCTCTCAAAGATGCAGCTTTCTACCGGCTGGAGCAAGCTTGACCCGTGGCCATACGGTGTCCATTCTTCCCGGGGACCAAATGTTATAATCATGAGTTGTGAGGGGTCCAGGAGGTTGGGCCACAGCAGATCAGCTCTGGGGACCACCCCGGTTCAAGTAATATATATTAAAAAAAATACCCGCCATTCACCCCAAAAAACTGAGCTATGTTAACTGCTGCTTCAATGAGTGGCTACTTAATTACTGCCAGTTAAAAAATATCAAAATCTGCTTACAAAGTCAGCAAAGACAGAATATAAAATTCAAGGTGATACATATAATATATATATATATATATATATATATATATATATATATATATATATATATATATATATATAATCAAAAAATAAATAGATGATACCGTGGAAAGAAAGTCACTTTCCAGTTTTGCACAAAACAGATTGGCATACTGTGGCGCCATCCGAGTACCCATAGCGGTCCCGGTTGACTGGAGCTATGTGTCATTTCCAAATGTGAAGTAGTTATGGGTCAGAATAAATTCGATGCATTTAGTCACTGTCTCTGTGAGTGGCTCCTGCGGTCCCAGAAAGTATTTGTAGGCTGAAATCCCATCCCGGTGGGGGATGTTTGTATAAAGTGACACATCCACACCGGGGGAAGGACTAGCACAGATAACATTCCAAGAGACACTGTTTTTAAGTATACCTTTTGCTTGCTTCATTCATTGTAACATCGCCGGAAGAAGAGATCAGTGTATCTCGAAAGCTCGCACAAATAAAAGCATTTCGTTAGCCACAGAACGGTATCATCTATTTATTTTTTGATTATTGAAGCTCGGCTAACACGGTACTGATACCTCTACATATATATATATATAGACACATACACACACACATACATACACACACATACACAAGTTCCAAATCTTTTATTAGCCTCTTTAGTATAACAACCTACTCTGTCATCATGAGGCTACAGTGTAGTGCTATCCCAGTGTATTCTGGTCCTTAATAGTCCTGTGTGTCTATGGAAAATAAAGCACCAAGGAACCATGTCTTTAGTCCCATCACGACATGGAGGTACAGTAGATTGCTAGCAAAGGGCCCTGGAAAAGTTTGCCCACTTGTAGTGACAAAGTTAATAATCCCTTTTTTGCAATCCCTTCCGACAGCAGACATAATACACACACATTTTAGATTCATTCGGTGCAGTGCAAATTCACTCAAAGTATGAAGATCGTCTTAGCATTAATCACCCTAATTGGCATACTACGTGCAGCTATACAAATAAAGACACAGACAGGGAAACACAGGAAAAAGAATACTTTTACACAACACAAACCACAGCACATATTCAGCTTGTAAAAGCCCCGAAGGTAGAAAGGGTTAGTGCTGTATTTCGCAGATGACGCATTAGTCAAAACACAGAAGGTAAGGTTTCCGATGATCATGCCTCTTCAGAAAGCTGCCAAGAGTGAGCACATCGTGTGACACAAGCCATTAACAGGGTAAACGGGGGTGTGGTTAGTTATAGCGCAGGCCCATTCCCGGGGAAATCGGAAAGTAATCTGTTACGAGGAGCGGAGCCTGTGGCGACAGAGCAAGACAGGATGCCACAGGCCGCAGAGGTCCACTTACTGACGCTGCCACAGACTGCCATGCAGTATTCCTCAGAGTCAAAGTTGTTTCGGTTTCCACCACAGCCGCCATAAATGAACTGTGCGCATTTTCTTTCGGTCACGTCATAGTACCAACGGGAGATCATTGCTCGGCACGGGCCGGTCTCGGCTTGTTCAGAGCACACCTCTATTTATAAGATGTGGAGGAACTGGATTTAGCATGAGAATAGTAGTTTGGATTACGATGAAAACATGTTTATAATATGATCAATGATGGTTCATTCTGCATAAAAAGTGAATAGATCAATACATTTACACCTAGGGTTGCCAGGTGTCCGGTATTGAACTGGACTGTCCTGTGTTTGGATACTCTGTCCAGTACAAAATGAGAGGTTCTGTAATACTGGACATGTATGTGTCCGGTATTTTCCTCCCTGGACATAGTGACCTGACGCACCTTTCACCATCAAGTCCGGTATTTTTGGAGAAGCCACCTGGCAACCCTATTTACGCCTGCTCTGCTGTCTGTGTGCTTGTATCAAAAGGTAATGGCTTCCATTATTGCTACTAAACAGGTCTAATCTCCCACACTTATATATTTTTATAAAACAATTTATTTTCCTTGATTTTGGAAACAAGAGCCATTATGTCAGACTTTACATTGCTGGATTCCATGATTTGTTTAGGACAGAACAGTACAAAGACTAATTACTGTACAGCAAATTGTCGTTCATAAAAAGTGAAACCTTGTTTCACGATAGGGATGGTATTTTTTCCACTTTTTTTGCTTAGTATCCACCATTCCTCAATATGACATGTTTGTTTTTTTTCATGTTTTGGAATTCTTGTTGCTTTTGAAAAAAATTCGGACACATTTAACAACATGCTGGAACACTAATATGTAGCAAAATACGGTAGAAAATTATTAAGTTATATGATTAACCATTTCACTGGCCGAAAAGCAGTTACCTATTGTACTATTCAGGCTGATTTTTTTTCACAACTGTGCAGTAATTAACATACATATTTGAGATTTACACAAATCGGTATAACAGACATTTGCTTGTTCAAAAAGCATAAAGTCTAGCAAAAAAAAAATGAAAATGCTTCTTCACCTAATTGTTGTACTACTGTAGTTGCTTCAATACACTTACTGATAATGTTCCAAACAGAAAACAAAATACATGCAAATAGTTATCCTTCTTCCTACAACTGTACATTCAACAGGATCAAGTCATCAAAACCAGGAACCGAGTTTGCCAAGAGGTTGTAATAGATTCTGGAATTGTTTGAATAGGCTTTGTACGTTCAAATTACATAACCACCATAACACAATAGTTCTGCCTCTTACAATACATGTAATTCATTGCCACTGCCATGCTGCCACTACTACCAGTTAACATAACATCTTATAAAAACATGTTGGGTAGACACTGGCTGGAAGGCGAGAACTACTGTACAGTATGGAACCATGTGCCATCAAAGCCTTTGTAAAGACAGAAGCCTGGCCACACTGCCTCATAGATCCCGAGTCCCAGGATTACACACGCCATGTGGCCATCCCAACGGTGTCCCACTGTACTTTTCAGGTGCGTTTTGCAGTAAGGACTACTTGATGTAATACTAAGAAATTCAGTATAACTGCAGCAATGCGTATACTAAATCATTGAAAGGGCACAGCTGCAGGGATGACATTTTTAATACGTTCTCCTTACTTGTTTTCCAATAACAGTATTCATTTTATAAGTAAACAGAACGGAGGACACAATAAAAATACCTAGAGATGCAGCCTGCTCCCAATGACTCGTGGTGTGAAGATACGCGACACATAGACCATTACAGGGCTTTATTTAGCTTTTTAATATTACAGTTTTTGTTTCTTCTTCTAAATGTGGAACTTATAATTGCTTTAGGAGTCTTGTTTCTCGATCACTATAATTGGGTTTAGTCATTTTCTAAGCATAATATGAATGCCATAAATTGCTTCAGAGATGTGCAATCATGGGCCAATTAATTCATTTATCTTACCAGCAACAAACACCCAAGCAATGCAGTAACTCCATCGTGATTACGCCGGATGTTCCTTACCGTACCTCACCCAACAAGCCATAGGTGAAATGTAATTATACAGTCTGTTATGGTCACAGTACAGCGAATAATAATTAATTAGGACACGTTTTTATAAAAAGAGCAGCATTTTTGTTTGAGCACTAGTCACATTACATAACTGTATCAAGGGACAGTGTGCATATATGTGACATTCTTTACCACCACGATCAGCCTCATCAAAACATAAAAGGTTTCTACATTTCTATTGATTTGTTTGACGTCCAACAATGTTCTTTATTTAATACATGAATAAAACTGCAATACTGCTTTTTAAGTTCAGCCTACACAGTAAACATGAAGAAGTGGAGGTTTCGAAAGCGCGGTACACTATAATTTAAAGCAGCAATCTCCCCCATCTCAGTTTCTTTACCTCCCCATTTCCCCCCCCCCCCCAGAAAAAATGTGCTATTTTCAGCTCTGGGGACTCTGTTTCCCAAGATAATTGCCTGAGAAGTTACCGGGATTGAATCTCCCTTCAGTGGAAACAAAATGGCTGCCAAGTCTCGGTCCATCAGGAAACCGTTATGTAATTCGACGTTGCTTCCTATTGGACGGTTATTATTAATCCCCTTTAAATAAAAACAAGTA
Organism: Ascaphus truei; assembly: GCF_040206685.1. Lineage (NCBI taxonomy): Eukaryota > Metazoa > Chordata > Amphibia > Anura > Ascaphidae > Ascaphus > Ascaphus truei. The sequence goes on along the minus strand of NC_134485.1, from coordinate 35,276,719 downwards.
ATATTGGTAACTTCACTAGTAAATATCACGGGACGCCAGAGCCGAGGTTTAGCTCCAGATGCAACCCTGTTCCAATTATGGGAAAGAAATAAAAAGGAAGGGGAGTCAAAATGGTGGTGCTATTGCTAATTTAATCTTTTATTAACCCTAAGGGTGGTTCCCTACAAGGTATCCTGACCATGAACCTACAGTAACATAAGCTTCTCCTGTTCACGGTTTCTTAGGACATTATATTACCTATTAAAAATAATTGTGTTTAATATTTAAAAATATGATTAAACGTTGACATGTGTGCTGTGGTTTTTACCATGTCATAAGTAGAGCTGCTGTTACAGGCAGTCCTCAGTTATCCGACACAATGCGTTACTCAAAATGGCGTTGGATAGCGAAACATTTGGTTAAATGAAAGGTTCCGTTCCTGAAGGGATTTTTAACACTAAAATACACCAAATATTTTACGCAGGCAATAAGATATGCAGCACACACATAAATTATATAGTGTATATACTGTATTATATATATAATATAACATATTATATAATATAATAATATAATATATTACAGGCATACCCCGCATTAACGTACGCAATGGGACCGGAGCATGTATGTAAAGCGAAAATGTACTTAAAGTGAAGCACTACCTTTTTTCACTTATCGATGCATGTACTGTACTACAATCATCATATATGTGCATAACTGATGTAAATAACGCATGTGTAACAGGCTCTATAGTCTCCCCGCTTGCGCACAGCTTCGGTACAGGTAGGGAGCCGGTATTGCTGTTCAGGATGTGCTGACAGGCGCATGCGTGAGCTGCTGTTTGCCTATTGGGCAATATGTACTTACTCGCGAGTGTACTTAAAGTGAGTGTACTTAAAGCGGGGTATGCCTGTATATAGTATAATATAATATTATATAATATATATTATATACACATAAACAACGTTGCAAAGCGTCGTAAGAGCGTTGGATAAGCCGTTTTGGCATTGTAAAAATTAACATAGGTATGTATTGCATAGCGTTGGATAAGCCATTCTTAAAACGAGGACTGCCTGTACTGATCTAAATGTTGATAGGCACAATTAAAAAGTCTTTGGGTTGCAAAAGACTTTAATTTTCCCTGACCTACTTTACGACACATCCAATTTACTGTTAATTGGTGAAGAGATGGGAACCTGGTACTGTACTAACCCCAAATCTGACCTGTGTCTTTAAAGCATTTAAACAGCGTGGCTTCAGAAACTCGTACATCAACACTTAGATCAGTAAAAGCCATATCTATCACATTACTTAAAACCAGTGAGAAGTGAGGACATTCTCAGATTTTCTTTCATTCTTGAAATCTGAAGCAGCAAAGAAAAGGTTCATTGACAGAGCAGAATCCACATACTGAATAATATACTTGGAAATAAGGTGTATATTTCAATGCATGTTTACTAGTGAAACATGTTTAAATAAATTAAATGTATATTTTAATGACATTTCAATAGGAAAATACATTTTGATGAGTGGTCAAATTTAAAAAAAATCTCTTATCACTTAAATCTGGAGCAACTGAAAGGATATTAACAACATCACTGCTTTAAAGCACTGAATGGGTCATTATTGTCATCAGATATTTCGATTAAACACATGTACTTTGTACTCAACAGAGTGGAAGAAATAGCTGGAAAAACTACACAACACCACAACTCTTTTTTTAAATCAGCGTTTAGAGGAAATTAAAGCAGAGTTTTGTAATTTCACATGTCTTTGTGAAATGGATCGCTCCATTTTAATACGCACAAGTGTTTCTTCAAATACTCTTCAGTCCCTTGTGTAATATGGAGAAGCGTGCACAGCTGTGCAACAGCACTGCCAATTAACATCATGTTTCAAACACACAAAAGACAAATTGCTTGCTAGGGGAAAAAATGGTCCCGATTATTACAATGCACTAAAAAGAATGATTTGCATTTACAATTACCCAAACAAACTGCTTGGTAGGAAATGTACTTTTTTTTTGCAAAGCTGCCTGACGCTCTTCCCTGATTTTAGTAAAACAAAGATACATTATTCACTTAAAATATTTGCATGCATACAGTGACACGCTCAAGATTAGAGTTTCGCTTCACCGCAGTTTCGATCAAACTTTTAAAAAGTAAAAAAAAAAAAAATTGGTCGAACTTTTGGTGCCAAAAATTCTACTGAAATGGCCCCGATCGTTAAAAAATAGCTATTTTGTCTTTTTAAGGAGGCCGTTGACTTTTAATCAAATTTGCCACAAACTTTTATTTTAACGTTTTAAATCAAAATAGGCGATATTCACCCAGCTTGGCTAAGCGCGCAAAATGTTTCCACATCTCTCCTCTACAGCAGTGGTGTGCAAACCAGGGGGCGCGAGATTTTTTTTGTGGGGCGGCAGCGGTTGCAGAGGCCCCGTCCTCTTCCCCAAAAGCATTTAGATTAAACTCCGGGGGACCCCGCGAGGCCTCTGTAACTTCCCTTACCGTGACTCCGTTGACATGGGCCAGGGCCACGTGATGTGAAATAACCCCGCAGCGTCATCTGACGCTTCAAACTAGGTAAGGGGGGGCGCGAGCAGTGGGGGAGAACAGGCAGGGGGGAACAGGTCAAAACGTTTGCGCACCCCTGCTCTACAGCATCGTACTCTATTTGGATGTACAAGAACTTTTTAGAAAGGTACAGTATACAGGGATATACCAAATAAGTAAACATGGGAAGAATGTTGATACAGAGAGAAATTTGATTGCCAATATGTGGAGTCAGGAAGGAATTTATTTTTCTCCCTATGCGATATCATTGGATGATCTTTCACGGGGGGGGGGGGGGGTTGTTTGCCTTCATCTTATACTTTAAATACAAATATAGGATCTGTCATCAAAATGTAGAATAGGTTGAACTTGATGGACATAATGTATTTCTTTTTTTCAACCTCCTCCACTATGTAACTACCTATACTATCCTGAACAATATTAAAACAGAAGCAGGTTACTCTCAATAGGCCTATGCATTGTACGGTGGACACGTACTGTACAAAGGGATGGAGGTTCGCATAGGGCAGGGGTCAGCAACCTGCGGCTCGCTCTTTCCGCTCCTACTTGCAACTCTTTTCAGGTTGCCAACCCCCAGCTCCTGCCTCACTCCCTCACTATCCTGGCAGTGGCTCTGTGACGTGTAATCACGGAACAAACTTAAAGGGGCCCAGCATGAGGCGCTCAATAGTCAAAACGCTAAGCATGAGCTTGTGAGGGGGGGTCCACCTTAAGGCACCTGATGGGGGATCAAAATAGTGCACAAGAATTTCCCTCTGGATGGTCCTGTAATCCAAGCTTCAGTGTGCGTAAGTGACCTGATATTCTGCAGTAGTTTGAAAGGTTTTCACGTGAATAAGTATGGATTTTATTCAAGTGCATGCTAAGCAATGTAAGGTTCCTCTGGTCCCACCCACAGATTCAGGGTGTGTGTGGATATCTGGAGATCCTTATGGACACGGGTTTTATATGTTTTCAAATAAATTCATGAAAATAAATTTGATGGCCATAAAGCGAAAAAGATAATTTCAGCTCTTGGCCAAGAGGCTGTTAATCTATGAGCAAGAAATTAGAATAACTGAAGGTCAGGATAGTCCGTTTTTCAGAGACCAAGTAACAGTATGGTCCACCATGTCGCCCGTACAGTGATAAACACAGGTACAGGGAGAGATCTACCAAAAAGAAAAAGACCCCATGTATAACTTTTATACTATTGTAACAAGCCTGGTCATATAAAAAGATATTGCAGAAAAAGGATGCAGGACAATGAACAACAGTGATCCACAATACTGCTGCGCTACCCCTCTTTCATGTGTCGCTAAGCTAAAAATACCTGCACTCAAATTCCCACTACTATGCAACCCGTAGATCCAGAAACCAAATGAGGACATTATATAATTCTGTCAAATTGACGAAGGACGGAGTTCATGATATAAAATTAAATATTGAGTGAGCATATAAAGGCATTCAAGGTGTTGAAAAAACATGTGCGGGATAAGATATATATATATATTTTTAGTTTCTAAAGAATTTTCAAGGAGGTGGGATAAATATGGGTTAATATTAGAATTACAGGTCTGCCGTTTTTGCCTACAAGCGGCATGAAATATGAACGCAACTCCCCCTCCCTTTCTAAAGTGCATCTATGCAATTCTGAAAGAAATTGGCTATAACTCAAGAGAATGCATGTAATTATGTTTTGATGCATTACAAAGTATTAAGCATTACAAAGTATTACAAAGTATGAAAAAAATTAGCTCTTATGAAATTATAATTTTTGCTGCTGTTAATAATTTTTCTTTCCCCAAGAGTGGGAAAACAAACACTGGTATATTATCTATCTATCTAACTATCGAGACACCGCTGCTACATCTTTGCTACACAGTAGCTCAGCCAACCATTGGAATACGGGCTGTATTGGATTCCTGGATACTGCTCTGTTGCAACAGTCTGGAGGTCTGAAAGTTCAATATGGATTCCCTGCAGACGAGTACGATGTGCCGTGTGCATGATCTAGCTCCCTTTGTGAGTGTGCTACCCCATTCTTTTATTATTCTGCCAATAAATGTTTTACAGAGTTATACTATGTGGCATACGCTTCTCTTTTTCAATACATATACAAATTAGAATCACATTTAATTGTTTCACTGAATATCAGAAAGTGTACAATTTCGACAAGGATTCGCACAGTGCAGAAGTAAACATATTTTCTTGGTGTTTGTGGAAGTATACCGGTGTTAGATAGTGACGGTCCGGAACACTGACAGCAGATATACAACCTTCAATAATGAATACTGTATATGCTTTGTGCTTTGTCTCTTCACACTAACAAGCCTAAAATGAAAAGGTTAATTAATAGTTCGCCATGCATGGAGAAAAGTACCTCAGAGCAGAAAGATACAGCTAACCAAATACACTGCTCTCCGTCTATAGCCTACTTACTGTATGTAACATCTCATTACTTCTAACTGAAGCTTGGTATTGTAAAATGCCTCAGGAATAAATATATTGGGACTGCAAGAAACTTGTGTCAGGGATCTATATTTTCACACAACAAGGATCCTATGGTATTCGAAGAACAAAAGAACAATCTCATTTAATTTCACCTCTCGCCACCCTCCTTCTCTTCCTCTCGCCCCCCTCCTCCACCCCTCTCACCCGCTCCTCCTCCTCTTCCTCACTCACCCCCTTCTCCACCTCTCATCTACCTGGCATCGGTGGAGCAGTGCAGCAGCGGGAGAAGAGGACAGATGAAGAGAACATCAGGCGGCGGGAGAAGAGTACGGAAAAAAGCAGGAGCAGAGAAGGGCAGGAGAGGAGCAAGACAGTGGGCTGCGGTGGCGGGAGAAGAACACCGCGGGAGCAGAGCAGGACGGCCGGGGAGGAGCTGCGCTGTTCCAGTGCCAGACACCTGAAGTCAGTGAAGACGTCCGGGTAATATCTCTGGGGCACGCTCCTCCTTGGCCATCTTCCTGTGCCGTCCTGTTCTGCTCCCACAGTCCTCTTTGCCCGCACTGCCCTGCTCCCCCTCTCCCGCCCACCATCCTCCTCCTCTGCCGATATATATATATAGATATATAGATAGATATAGATATATAGAATATATAAAGCTATATATATATATTTCAGTTCAGTTACATTATTATATTGTAATTAGGTTTGAATCCGGTGTATAAAAACAGGATGCCATGCATGATATTATTATGATTCTCAACAATTCTTTTCTATATATATATTGTATCACACATAGAATATATTATTCTAATGGTGGTGAATTAATATCTTTTGCTGATTCAGTTACATTAGGATAGGATTAGATGTTAGAATGAGATTGCAGCTGTGTTGGATTGTCTGAGCAAGGGGGGCCCTGCGGGTGACATTTGAGTGACCACAGACAACTGATGATGCAGAGTTAATTCAAAACTAATAAGGAGTAGTTTATTCCCTTGTATGGAGGAGGGGCAGTTCCTTATCAGATATGGCATCAGTTTTAAACTGTAGGACCTTATCTTGTAATAGAATTAGTAGAAGAAAGGCTGACTAGGTAATTTTGTCTGGATAAATATCCAGCAGGGTTTAGCTAGTTAGATGAGAGAAGGATTACAACCAGAAGGATTGGAGAGGGATTACACCGAGAAGGAGTGCAGGGTTAACACCAGGAGAGAGAAGGAACCAGGTTTAACATCACGATACCAAGATCAAACAGGACTCCACTCAGGAACAGCATAGGCAACCATCTTTGAAGATATCATAACTTATTTGACGTCACCGCGATTTTGTACTATTTTTGTATGTTAGTACAGTATTTATCTTCAGAATAAACATTTATTTTTATGTGCTAAAACCCGAATGCCGAGTACCGTTATGCTGGAGTAGTTATTGAAAGAGACGCAAAGGACATTTTACATACACAGATATATATTTTTTACATATATAATTAAAATGATATAGGTTTGCCTTCCTCTGGATCAATATAGTGTAAGTACAAGTATATGATAAAGTATCTGTCGTCTAAATTTAACATACGTTGACCTTGGTGGACGTATGTCTTTTTTCAACCTCATCTACTATGCAACTATGGTGGAATTCACATCATCCTATTCTAAAACCGAAAAACCAAAGGGTCCCTAGGAATATCAGAGCCAAAACGCAAACATGTTTCAGATGCAAAATCAAAACGCCAGCGCTATTATTCCCGATTGTGAGATATATAAATGGTCCCCTCACATATTTAGATACGTCAACTCTCTGATTTCTTGGGAGTATCACTGACTTGGAGTATCTTAATGATTTTTAGCATCCACAGTCTTAGACTTGAATAGACTCTCACAGAGGAATCTGTTACGGCTCACTGGGGGGGAACGGGGGGGGGGCAAGTCCTACTGCCCTCACATTTATGTATCTATCGATTTCCTTTAGAACACCAAATTCTCTCTGATTTCAAAATCTTTGTTGGGTAACTAACCTGCATATTTTGCACATCATTTCTACATAATATTTATGAAAAAGAGGCCCCTTCAGATCAACAGGCGTTACACCTGTAAATAACAGAGCTTTAAATACGGTAACATCGACCATACCTCAGCAGTAAAATTACCTGCAAACCCAACTGGCAACAAAATGTAACACTAGCACTATTGGGAATCTCCTACTGCTCATTGTTTAAATGCTACCGCTAAATATTCACCTTGGGACCTATTCAACAGGCAGTCTGGCTCCGTGGATTCCCCTTCACGCCTGCATACTCTAACAAAGCATATTCTAAAAACACCTGCACTTTATAGAAGAATGAATGACTCAGCAAATCCACTAGATAACTACTATAGACACAATGACAGAACAGCGGGGTTGATTGGCTACAGCTCACTCAGTCTTTCAGTTGATCACAGGCACAAAGACAACAGTGATACTTCCGTTCAGTCACGTATTAGTTAATGCAAGGACTTGGCATGGCAGGATTTTGATAATCTCATTTCTTGCTTCTTTGCCTCCTGCGATTTTTTGCTCCTGATGTGGTTATGTACTTGACCTAGGATGTTTTAGTTATACCGATCATGGAAGACCGACTGATTTTTTTTTTTGTTACACTTGTGACATTCCTTACTCATTGCACTTTACAGACTCACACAGACCTTGTATGCTCAGATCCCATACATATATACAGTGTTCGACAAACCTATACATTTGCTCGCCCCGGGCGAGTGGATTTAAACCCCGGGCGAGTAAATATTGGCCCAAGCAGCACACGTTTGGTACTAGGTGGTGAGTAGATTTTTTTGTGTGGCGAGTAGATTTTTTGGTGATTTGTCAACCACTGCATATATATATACACAGACACACACAGACACACACACACATATATATATACACACACACACACACATACATACATACATACGTGTCAAAAGGAGTGCTACTGGGATTGTGACCTCATGTATATATATTTTATAACAGACAAAAAGCCCCAGGGCTTCATCCAATACGACAAATTATATAGTTAAATACTTATCTGTTTTGCTTTTTCATAAGTAAGGGTCATTTAATTAAATACTTTAGCCAAACCATTTTAAGATTGCACACCACACCATGCTATCCCCTCTTTTGCAAGTCCTAACACTACCTACATAAGCTTTCAAAAACATGCCAATTTAAAAGTAATCTACATATTGATTAATAGAGAATTTCAACAGGCAACATAAACATGTCCTTTCAATGTAAACATCAATATAAGTTCCTGTTGAGTTTATACTTTCTACATCTCATTATCCTTGCAAAGTCCTAGTAAAATCTTTGTAGAATATTTTGCTGTTTGGAACATTTATCTTTAGTTTTTCATGAAGGGAAGAGATCAGGAGTATATTTTCCAACGACTTGTTATCTCTGAAATTACCTCTTACAACCTCTTCCACTGATTCTGTGGTTGTGGTGGTGGTTGTGGCAATACTCGTGGTCCTCTCGGTGGCCTCTTCAAATGGCTCGCCAGGCTCCTCCTCAATTTCATCCCCATCATCTTCATCGTCATCAACGTCTTCTTCCTCCACCTCAACTACGTCTTCCTCTTCTTCTGGTTGCTCTTCAACAACTTTGTCATCACTGCAATAAATAGAACATCATATCAGGTTCACAGTTACAGGAGTTGGTCAACCCTGATGTTACAGCTGCCCCTACGCAGCAAATTGCACCTTTTTAATATTTGTAAATACTTCAACTAAATTAAACCAAACTAAGTTTCTAAAAATGCTTTCAAAAGACACAAGACAATATACATGACATTTTAGTATCAGACTTGTTTTTAATACAGTATGATGTTTTTCACAGTTTTTAATATGGCAAACCAATTTGAAGGTACAATCCACCAATCTTTCTGAAGGGAATAGAAAGGATGGTTATGTACCATGGGGGCTGAAACTAGGGGAAGGGGGAGCTGCAGCCCCTCCTGGGTTTATACATTTTTACATAATGGAAATGTATGCATGTTACTGATTTAAGATGTACAACACCCCCACCCAAAAAATAGTTGCTGCACTCCTGATATGTATTCCTAAAAGATAGAGCAATGTTTTTTTTTAATAAACCCAAACATTATAAGGCAACAACATTATATGTTGTTTGCAGGAAAATGATAGTAACCACATATTTCCTAACCTCAAAAACGTAATAAATGGAATAGAACTAGATATATTTTAAGCCTTATACTGATTGGCTGGCGAAAACGACAATAGAACTAGAAGACGCTGAGGACTACAGTAGGTCTACCTTGGCCGGTAAGTAACAATGGATGGCAATCTTTTGAATTAAATTATAGGAGAATGAAGATGGGATGGAGCACATTTGGAAGAAACATAACGATATTTCAAGTGAACTTTCCACTGTGCCTCAAGAGAAAAGTTTCCACCCACTGTATTCCACCCATGCTGATGTATGCGTATGAAACTTGCCCCTAAATACATAGATAATTCAGAAGCTTCAAACAACGCAAAGAAGTATGGAGAGGTATATGTTGGGTATTACCGATGAGATTGAATGGGTTTGTGACCATCAAAAGCGTGAAGAAATGAAAAGAGCAGTGGGCCGGACATATCACAAGAAGAAATTACCATTGTTGGACCAAGATGGTACTCAACTGGATTCCAAGACAGAATAACAGACCATGACTCTGTTCAAAAGTAAGATGGGAGGATGAAATCAGAAAATGTATTGCAGCAATGTGAAGAAGAGAGGCTTGCCACCGGAGTACCTGGAACATCATTGGGGAGGCCTTCATCTATCAGTGGAATGACAAGGGCTGACGAGGATTATGATTCAGATGATTATATATATATATATATATATATATATATATATATATATATATATATATATATATATATACACACATATATAAAAGAACAGAAAGCGCACAGCCCATAGCATAAAATCTATGGCATTTATTGGAAAGGGATAGGGGATGGGAGGAAACAGGCTCGCTCACAAAGGAAGTGTAATAACAGGCATGAACACAAATGGTGAACACAAATAGTCACCGCCACATCGGGTTGGTGTGCCGTCGGTAGCAGCAAATTGTGTCCTCAAGAGTCCTCATACAGCTCCGGGAAGAACCTGGGTCGACAGCATAGAAAGTCCCAGCATAAACAGCTAACTCCAATGAGTATAAAGTGCTGCTATCCTCCTGCAGCTCTAGAGACGCGATCCGGCCACGATACACCCCAATAATGACGTAATGACGCTGCATACGTCCTGACGCGTTTCGTCACTCAAAGTAACTTTCTCAAATTTTGCAGCCTTAGGCCCGGGCCTAATGGGAAATCTGACACTGATCACACGGGGGAAGAAATGAAAACGGCATTGGGCCGGACATATTGAAAGAGGAAATTACAGTACCCTTGTTGGAAAAAGATGGTACTCGCCTAGATTCCAAGGGAAATGAAAAGACCAACACGATGACCAAAACTAAGAGGAGAGGTTGATATCAGAAAATTTCTTGGAACAACATGGAGAAGAGAAGCTTACAACCGCAGTACCTGGAAGATCATTGGGGAGGACATCATCAAGCAATGAATCGACAAGGGCTGCAGATCATGTTTTAGAGATGTAAAATAAAGAAAGTACTGTACTTAGAGATATCTTCCGTCATGAAAAGACATGGCTGAGAACTTTGCTAACTTAGTCCTGAAATCCTACAGGAAAGAAGTACATTAACAAACATCGCTGAATAAGCTTTTGGCAGAAGCCAGAAAATCATGAAGTTCTTCTTTTTTTTTTTTTAGAAACCCCTCAGAAACCCTTTTTATTATTTCTACAAAATAGAAAACTTGTCAGATGTATCATCAGTATAAAAACGGAAAGTAAAAGCAATCCATAGACCTGTCTTCCATACAGAATTTGCAAGGCTGCAGATTTAACAAGCCGTTACATGTCACAGATAATGAAAATATAATTCAGAAAAGCTGTTGAAATAAATCATATAAATCAATTATTTTTTGTGAGTCCTTGTTATTAGATGGATTTCATACCTCTGCCTTAAAAAAAAGCTGCAACAAATTGCTAGACTTGTTCCCGGCAGGGTTCTGAAATAATAACCCAAGCAGCCTCCAGGGTCACTCTTCAATACTTTGATGTCTTAAATTCCTGTCAGTTTACCTGACTAAATTACAAATATCACTCAAATTGCTAATCCTGTAATTTAAAGACTTGTGCTACTTTTGAATATTCTGGACGCATCAGTTCTGTGTTTCTGCATTATAGAAGTACTGTACAATGCACCCCCCACCCCAACAAGAACAAAGAAAATGGAAGTACTTCTTCAGCTGTTTGTGTTGGTTATTCTCTTTGATAGAGATGTGCTAACTTTTCGCCCCCACACTTAAGAGACTTCCAAAACTCACCAAAAATCTGACTTTTATAAAGTTCCCAAGCAATGCGTCAAGAGCGAGACCAATTGTGTCGATTCGCCATTGGCTTACTTAGCTACCAAAACATTCCTCTATACAAGACGTGGCGAAAGCTCTGCGAGCACACCTGAGATACCTGAGAAATATGCCAATTGAAATCTTTGGAATATACAGTACAGTAGGTTGCATATTCAAATGTGATCACTCCCTATGCATCTCGAGTGTGCCCAAAGGTATCTCCCCAGATGTTGTACACGGGATTGTTTTGGGAGGTTTATATGTCAACGGGTACTCCACAACAGGGGTGCTCAACTCCAGTCCACCCCACCCACGCTCAGGTGTTCAGGATATCCCAGCTTCAACACAAGCGGCTCAATCAACGTGTGCTGACAGGGCCACAGACAGATTTCCCGCCGGCCCAGCACTAGAGTTACGACCCCTGGGTCAGCAGTCTTGCGAGCCCCCCTCCCACATTTTACACCTTGTGAGAGCCCTCCTCTATTCTCCCCCCCGTTCCTATGTATTTCTCTCCCATCTGTCTCATGCTTATACCCTACCTTCCTCTCACTCCCCCCCCTCATCCCCTCTCCATTCTCACTCTCCCCACCCCCTCCATCAATTACCCCATTCTAGCTCAATACACACCCCCCCCCCCCACACACACACACACACAATCCCCCCCCACAAAATACATACAGAAAGGACTGGCAGCCGGGCAAATGAGTTGGACCTGGATGGGCCCAACTGCTTTGTCCATCCAATAAATGCAAAGACTAAGAAAACATGCTCCAAATGAGAGGCCATGAGTAATGGCAGAGCAATAAAAAAAAGTAATTGATAAAAATCTTGAATTTTATACATTTCATTATAACATGTTTGCTACTAAACTCCTTAAATCCTTATATTTGCGCTTTGCAAGGTGATGCATTCTGGGAAAAGTGCAAATGACCTTCTGGTGCAGTTCCCCCAAGGAAAACGATTGCTAAAAGAAATGGTGCATTCCAAAATCTAGCATTCGTCCGATAACATTGGAGAATTATACATATACCTGAATAGTTTTTTAAAGTTGTCTTGGGAATGTTTCCAAACAATGTAGACAGTAATTAGTTATTTTTTCGTGAGCGAGGTGTAAGCTTTATGGAAGCTTAAGCGAACTTTGCGAATGTAAACCATTTAGATTAAGCAAAAAAAAAAAATATGTTTTGATACAAAAGTTTGCTTATGCCCTAAACGCAAGTCAATAATCGATTAAGTCAATGATCAATTTTTTTTGCTTTCGAAATTCTAGCATGTAACACCCACCCAACCAAAAAAAAACACACAAAAAAAAAACAACTTTTTAAGTTGCGGGGCTACTATTTTACCGCAGTAAAAAAAAAAGAAAAGCGAAACAACAAATATTGGTACAATTTGGGTTGTGTTTTTCTAAAGCTTGATGCCAAAAGCTTGAAATGTTTTGTAAAGTTCTATTGAAACAGCGATGAATTGAATCTCGTCACAGATCACTATCTCTAGTTCCCTTATCTGGTTTCTTTTGTTTGCCTTACAGCATGTAAAGCTACTTTTTTCCTATGCTAATTGGGACTCTGACATAGGGGCGTATTCAATAAAGTGCAATAGTACCGATTCATTACGACCCCACGGAAATTCCCCCTCACCTGAATAGGAGTTTCCATGCTGCTGTGTCAAAGCAGCACCACACACTATATTGAATAAGTACACGTGCCCCCTTCCTTCAATTCCCTGCTGTAAACGGAAATGTCAAACTTTTGAAAGAGGATTTAGAAAATGTATAATGGTCCTATTGTTTAGAATGACGTGTAACCAGCGGCGTCGCAGGGAGTACCTGCTCGCTGAACGAGTGGCTCTGAGTGACACAGAGTTTTAAGCTGGGGAGCGTGGTGCACAACCCAGTATCAGCTCATTGTGACCTTCGGAGTCACTTTATCCCCTCCCCCCCCCTATCCCCAGGCAAAACAGATTTTAAGCTCTACGGGGCAAAAAACTCTATGTACAGCATTGCGTTCACTGTCACCGCTATACAAGAAACAAAATATTATTTTGTTATAATTGACCTTTTTCGATTTGGACCTACCCTGTCCATGGCCTTAGAATAGGTTTAGTGCCCCTTATGGTATGTGGCACATGGTAACAATGCCCTATTTGTTTTTTATATTGTCAAAAAGCTACCTGAACAAGCTCCTCACCCCTACCACTTGCAGCACTTATCACCTGAGATCAGACTCCAAAAGACTGTTCATGGTCCCAAGTCTCAACAAAGTATCCGGACGTTCCTCCTTCTCCTTCCGTGCACCCCAAAACTGGAACAATCTACCAGAGACTCTCACATCGACCACCAGTTTAAGTTCTTTCAAATCTAAGGCTGTCTCACATTTTAACCTGGTCTGTAACTGTTTCATACGCTCATAATATATATTTTCTTTAACTGTGCATGCAATTCATTAACACAGCAGGGGGTCCCTGCAGTCCCATTCAGTTTGAACGGGACAGCAGGGACCCCCTGCTGTGTAAATCCCGATGGGCCATTAAGAATCCCACAGAAATGTTGAGGCATTTACTGTGAGACTGCTCCAGAATTTCCCAAATGTATACGTTCTCCTATGAACAATCACGTCATCTCCTCCTGTCTGGTAAACACGGTTTCATATGTTAGCGTCGCCTAGAATATGTGATAAGCGATTTAACCATCAACACGATTGCCCCCAAATACTTTACTCTGCAATCTAATTTGCAAAGCATGGAGTGCCTAAAACTTCAAAGGCTATATGGATGCAATGTCACTTGATCTCTCTTTTTTTTTTTTTTTAAATGTCCTAAATTCCTCATTATCAAACATTTTCTCAGTCCTATTTTCATAGCAGATACATTAAAGGAGATCTAAGAAGATGCCTATTTGTACAGAAATGGACATCTCGCTAGGTCACGGCAGTGAGGGAGGCGTGTGATTCATGTTTAGGAATAAATCCAGCAATCTCATACAGTAGGTAATTTGGTAAATATTTTACTGCACCATCCCAAGCAATGAGAACCTTCTGCTGTAAAGCCATCTCCCACGGCTGGAGTGGCCAGATGGCTTCTCCAAAAATACTGGGCACAATGGTGAAAGGTACGACGCGCTCGAGAACAGTCGGTGGGAAGGTATGTTATTTATAAATGTTCTGACCGTTATGTCATTTTTTTTCTAAATTTCTCCCCAGGTATGCACCATTTTATGTTCTATTTTGGAAATATATTGGGGGGGGGGGGGGCAGGGAACCCCAAACATTTTCTACCCAAAGACACACTTTAGACTTCAGGAGAGTAGTGGGCACCAATCAAATACACACACACTCTTTGGTGGGAGGACTTCAGTGCCGGTGCCGCTCGTGGAATGCGGAAGTTGGGCCTGACTTCCGGGCAGGCCAGACTTCTGGCACAGACCAGCACGCAGCAGCTGTCAGTGGCACTGCGGTGGCGGGCACCCACAAAAGGCTTGGCGGGCACCATTACGGGGACCACTGTGTTGGGGGTCTTGAGGACTGTAGTTGAGCACCACTGCTCTAAACCACAAATCTCTCCAGAACTTAGGAGAGACAGGCTCACAACGTGTGTTGTAATTTTTCATCCCCACAAAAAATAACAAATGACAAAGACGGAGGACGCTGAAAGAACCATTAAGCAAAAACCCACTACTTATTGAGTGTGTTTCTTTGTTTCCTAACTCAATGCATATCAGGGACATTAATCTCAGAAAGAAATCTAGGTCTTGTGCAACTAAATGTTTACTGGAGCCGTTATTTCAATTAGAGGTGGATCATTCTTACAACAAATAAAAGTGAACTCTTGAATGTTACATTTCTTCTACAGAAAACAAAAAAACATGAAAAGCCATTGCAGCCACACACTTATCCCATCATCTGAGATTATTTCAACACGTGCCTTTTATTAGACAGTTTACAAAAGGTACTGTGTGTGAGTGCACAATTCCACTCAAGATTATTGGAATTTAGAAGTTTGTTTGAACACCACATATAGGATCTAAATTATGCTAGCAAGACATAGCATATAAAGGACAATACTTTACAGCTGTCCTGGAATATTAAATTAAATAGACAAGTACTCTATTTTTGATTTGAGCAAAAACAGTGAAACCGTGACAAAGTGACACAAAGTGCCCGTCCAATAATCTTTAACGCTAACGTGGATCAATAAGATTTATTGATGTAATATATAGGGTGGCGCTCTGCACATTAAATACAAATATTGTTGTCAGATATGATATCATTGAACATGAATCTGTCAATATTTAGCACATTCTTTAATGTTGTTTTTTGTGTGTTTGTCATTTGTTTTTGCTGAGATACCAAGCAGCTTTGGATTTCCATTACTGCGCATGTCCGGGACTGTCAACAGGTGTACTGCATCTTTTAATTTAAACTATAAATATATGGACACACAGGGACGTCATCATTATCTTTATACCCCTGAGGAAGGAAGCTGTGTCTTTCGAAATGCGTAGGGTGGTCCCGCTGGCTCTACTGCTGAAAAATCAGTGGTGTAACCATGCTGTAAGGGGGCCCCCGGGCAACAATGCAGTGTCACGTGTCCGCACGTTATCATGGCAACGCGTCACCGTGTGACAATGCCGCTGCATCTCATGGCCTCGTCAATGGAGGGCTGCTCTGTTACAGAGGCCCTGCTCTCTCCCCCAGGGATTCAGTTTAATTGCTTTGGGGAAGAGAGCGGGGCCTCCGTAACCGCATGGGGGGGGGGGAGGGGGGTTCAGCGAATCCTGACTCCCTTCGTCCTCCCCAGAAGACGCACCTGGGCATCAAGGGAGGTAGTTACGCCACTAGAAAAAATAGACATTTCCAAGTCAGAAAGTACTATTTCCCACTTTACTGTAAACCATTCTTTAAACTTCCTGGCAACACGAGTCACTGATAAATGTCACTATTTCTGTGGAGGAAATGCAGATACAATGTGCAGTGTACTGTTTCTGGTTTACAAATGTTATCTTACCGTGGCAATCCATAATGCTGCTTCCAGACTCATCTACCTCACTTAACGCTCTTCCTCTGCTGCTCCACTATGCAAATCCCTACACTGGCTTCCTATAAAACATACTGGACACCTAACAAGCTCCTATTGAACACCCAAAATGACCACAACATATATAAGCATATGAGTGTCACAGAGGAGTGCTACTGAGCATGGCAATATATATTTTAAAACCAGAGACAGAACATAAAACACAGACAAAGCTCAGTTTTTAGCACATCCAGTGAGACTCATACACGGTACAGTGCCTAAATATAGGCAAAAATAGGCACTGTACCGTGTATGAGTCTCACTGGATGTGCTAAAAACTGAGCTTTGTCTGTGTTTTATGTTCTGTCTCTGGTTTTAAAACTGGCTTCCTATAACAAGAAATCTACGCCCTGCCATACAAAGCGCTCAATGATTCTACCCCCACCTTGCATATCAGCCCTCGTCTCCAAATACTCACCTAAGGGCCCCTCCGTTCTGCTCATGACCTATTCCTCTCCTCCCATATAACCGCCTTTCATTCCTGCCTACAAGAGTTCTCCCGTTCTGCAGCCTACAACACATCAGCAGACTCTCCCCCCCAGCTTTCAGACTCTTAAAAGCTCCCGGAAAACTCACCTCTTTAAGGAAGTTGGACACTCCCCAGACATTCATGCCCCTGAACCTAAACAGGACCAGCTGTGCGGCTGGACCAATCTCCATCTTGAGACGTACAGTACTCAGGCCTCTTATACCTTCTGTTTCAACTGTGCCTCTGCTTTCCTCCACATTGTAAGTTCTGACGAGTAGGACACACAGTACCTTTTGTATTGTTTCATTTGTGCCTGTTCTTATTTGTGCGGGATTCTGGGTAATGTCCCCCACTGTACAGTACACGCCTGTGTAAATATGCAGGTAAAAGCTGTAGGGACTCCAAATGAGAATCAATAGGAAACTAAAAGTGAAATACCTGCTGCATTTGCATGTCACTACCCAGAATTCTTGACTCCAGTTTAAACACTACGGGTCATAACGTGTCCTCCAGTGCCGGAGGGTGTCTACATGTCGTCACACCGGGGTGAAGGAGGCAAGTTTGCTGACCTTTGGAAAATATTGAGGTAGACATGGCTTTTCTATAATTTCTATATTTTGTACTGTGGAGGTTTTTGTCACCTTTTTAGAATTTGTTTTTAAATAAAATGTATAAAATAAAAAAAAACCTGGAATACCGCGTCCAGTGCTCGCTCTGTAAGACTTCCAAGTTCTTGCACCTATAAGGCCTCGGACACGCTTACCGCTGGCGTGCTGAGGCGCGCTGAGGCTCAGGGATAGCGGGTGCTTTCGAAGTAGAGATTGGAAAGGTGAGTCGCAAACGTCCGAAAAAATGCACCAAAAGCTCACCAAGTGGAGGGCTAAAAACGTTTAATGAAGACTACATAAAAAGAAAATTGGGAACAAACAAAAAACTAATACATAACAACCCTACGCGTTTCAGGCACCTTAGTGCCCTTTCTCAAGGGTGCTTTCCCTGGCCTTGCGGTTGCTTACCGCAAGCGCTCTCTGCAGGCCATCAGGGAGCGGTCCGGGGGTGGGCGCGTCATTGGCCGGGGGCGGGCCAGTGACGTCACGGAGCTGGTTCGCCCTCATTGGGCGAACCGCTCACGTGACCGGCCTGTCTCGCCGGCAAGCGGGGGAATTTTAAATTCCCCTAAAACCTGCGCTTCCCTACTAAAGCCGCTCTAATTGCGGGTGTAGGGGCTCAGTGCTGAGCGGGAGCGCGCGTCAGCACGCTTCCGCCAGCAAGCGCCAAAAATGGCCAAGGCCTAACCCAGGAGGGAGGAGTGCTTCTAACCATACTGCAGGTATGGACTCCGGAGCGATCTCGTTTTTGCTAGCAAAGCAGGGTTGGGCGCACCGTTGCCGGTCGTGGCCATGACCGACGGGTCCGTCAGCACCACAACATACTGTAGGCGCCACATATCAAATTTTAGGCACCCCGAGATTTTTCCCCTCCCTACCATACCATATACACGTAAGTCGATTAGTATGCGATGGAAAAAACACATTCTTTATCAACCATAAAACAAATAAGAAAAATAAGAACCAGTGGCTTGGCATCAACACTCGTACATTTCACAGAGCAGATTACACAATTTCCTAGTCATTACTCCTCAGATTAGATCCATTGTTCCTGCACAGAGCTCGTTCATCACACACAGCTACAGTTTTATTCTCTAATTCCATACGGAGCTGCAGACACAGCACTCTGGCAATTGCTTTTCAAAGCAATAAGCTGCTTCATCAGTTCCTTTCTTCTTCTGCTCCACCATTATACGGGTTTCTACATTATTAGCGATTTGTCATTTTGGGGCCACACAGACTCACGTGTCCCACAGCTTTTGGAATTTGTTTTGGAATTAGTAAGGAGAGCTCACAAAACGGTCTGGTTAGTTAAATAAAACGGTTTTCACAGTATGTAAAAAAATGAAAATGGCAATTGCCAGACGTTATAGGAGCAATCCAAGCCGCTATTTTTGTTTTCGGTTTTTTTCTATATAGGATTCAAGCTTATGGTCTCCGGAGCTAAACCCGATTCATTTCAGCTCCATGGACCCTCTGTTTCCAGAAATATTTACCTCCAAGAGGGGTGGCAGTATTTCTGCAGTTTTATGCAGTTTAAAACTCCTGTGTCACACAGGCCAATAGGAAGCAGCATCGGGTGATGTCACAGCTTCCTATTGGCCCGGAGGCTGCGGGAGCTTTGAAGATCCGCCATCATTTGAACCCTGGATGCAAGGCTGCTGAAAGGGGGAGGAAAGCCAGGACAAGTATCAGCCAGCGCTGGGCCCCAGAATCTCTCCATCTGCTATGGGCCTGCCTCTCTCTATCGTCAGCGCCTCTCTCTACCGTCAGCACCGAGCCTCTGATTGTTGCCGGGCCTCCCTCTCTTTTGCCGGTGCGTGCCGGAAGCTGGGCTCCACTAATTATTGTGGCAGGGAATTGTATGGGTATCGGGGCGATTGTGTGGCAAGGGGGGGAGGAAAGTGTGTATGTGTGGCAAGGGAGGGGCAAATGAGTGTGAGGCGGGGATTGAGGGAGACTCATGATTGAGTGAGTGTGGGGTAATGAAGTGATAGCGGAGAGAGAGGGGGAGGTAGGTGAGGAGTGAGAAATACATGGGGAGAGGAGTGGAGAATAGAGGAGGTGTGAAGGGGGGGGCTCGCAAGACGGCCGACACGGGGGGGGGGGTAAATCAAAACTCTAGTCATGGGCCATGCGAAATCTGTTGGCGGCCCTGCCTGGACCGGCACCTACTACAGAGGCAAGTATCTCCAGAAGCAGGGGGTCACCGGAGCTGAAATTAATGGGGTTCGGCTACAAAGACCCCCTGCTCGAATCCTGTATAAAAACAAATGAAATAAAGATAAAATGAATGGATTGCCGCTTTAAGAAACCGTGTCATATTGTTTTAGAAGAAATAGAATGCGGGCAACAAGCAAAATCAATAACCCGGTAATGTGAATGTTAGAAAATCCCAAATTGATTGAAACCATAATGCACAATGTCTGTAACATGAACCAGTAACATGCAAGGACAGTTTGAGACCTTCCTAACAACAGGTCTGCCTAAGTGTTAAACCGCAGGTCTGCCTTTCCATGTATCAATATTAACGACAATAAGATTTAACAAGAGCGCCTTAAATTATGAATAGGCAATGAAACTGATAGCAGGTACAACTGGTCAACTGTGTCCAATATTTTTTTTTACTCTACACACTTAAAACCTACTTGTTTTTTATTTTGTTCCCTATTTATGAAGCCTGAAATAGATTCTGGGCAATTTGTATACAGTACCTTCGTTATATACCATTAAGGTTACGTCGCCAAATGCGGCCCTGGCTAAAAGTAATTGCAATATGTTACGGTTAAAGATGCCCCTTATTGCTCTTATTAATGGTATTGATAAAGTGATTGTTTTCAACTGCAGGCTATGGTATGGAAAGTGTCTATTCCCACGTACACGATGCGCTTAATAATTCAGAGCTTTGTAGTAAGTTCCAATGAGATATCCATTAAAATCTCTTCCTGGTGACCAATCTGTAAACCGTTTGAGATGAGATGTAGTTGGGGAGAAAGCTTCTGTCGGCTTCTTGCTGGCTCTGTTCTGATTGATCATTGAATGGTGTTGTGTGCATGTGGGTGTGGGAGTCAGGGTCAGACTGTCACTAACCAAGTGCAAAGAACGTCTGCTGTTCCTCCGTGCTCTATACTTGGACCCATTTCTTTCTTCTATTATAAATGCCAAAAACTCTCCAAGATGGTGAGAATTATTTTTGCCCTCTCTGAATCTCTACTGTCCTCTGCATTAGGGGCCAAATTTACTAAGCAGTATTTTGCCATAAGAACATTCCAGCTCTTGAAGATACTATACAGCCCATTCAAGTTAATGGGCTGCAAGATGTCATCAAGCACTGCAAAGTGTCATAGCTTATTTACATATGCGTGTAAGGGACACATGTAACAGGGACTTAACCCTGTCTAAACGAGGCTTCAATAGAAAGCCTCTAGTGGTCTGAGGAATCCAGCAGGGAGCTGGTTAATTGCAGCTAAAGACAACAAACCAGTCTCCACATGGCTAATTAGACCTGTAGAAAAGCCTCCTGCTGGAAACTGCGTAGGGAGACTCCTGAGCAGTCACAGCTGTGCTGCCAAAGGAGATGATGTCTTGAGCACACAGAAGGACTGTGTGCTGACATCAAGACCCCAGGACCCAGACCTCTATTCCAGGACACAGCGGACCCTGGAATCCGCCAAAGTCTGGCCCTTCAACGGACACCAACCCAGACACTGACATAAAGGGCCCCCTGCTTACAGGTACCTCTTTGGACATTGGGGTTATAGGTTGGAAAGAGGCGCATCCTCCCAGCCCTGCAGATAGGGACCGAGGAAGTGAGTTAGCCCTTACAAAGGGATAGGATGTTTATTTATTTTATGGTTTCTGCATTGTTTAAAGTCAGGGTCTGAGTAAAGCCATGGTTTAATTTCCCCCAAATCTGTCTCCCTGGTTGTACCTCTGCACGTGTCTCTTCCACACCCGTTCCGGCACAAATCCCATTCAAGTCAACGGCAGTGAACGCCGGAACGGTTGCAGTAACTTGATGCATGTGGCCCAAAAATGTTATGGAACATGGCTTGAACTGATGATACCGTATGATTTCGATATGTGTTTTTCAAATAGACAAACGTTTTTTAAAGATAGAGTGGGGGGGGGGGGGTGGGGGGGGGGGAGGGGGAGGAGGTGTAATACAAAACTTCTGTAGAAAAACTAACCTCATCTAGTTGATACAACAAGAATATTTAGAAATATCACGGAAAAGTTGATCTATTACAGTAAGTGAGCATATTTCTTACTAACTCTGCTCAGCCCACCCGTTATACCCTTTTTATCACGCTCAGTAAGACTATGTCCTATTCCCAAACATGATAACAAATTTGGCAATTTCTAACTAAACACAGCACTGCTGATTTTGGTGGGTTTACCTGATCCATGAATATCTTGAGCATTTCAAGTTCACTGTACTGTCTGAGGGTAAAGAAGCAATCCACTCTCACTAACCTCCATTATGTTATTTGTACAAGATTGGAACGGATGGGCCCTCCAGAGCTAAACCTCCATTTTCAGCTCCGGGGAATCTCCATTTCCTGAGATACTTACTGGTGAAGTTACCAGTATGACTTCCTTTTTTTTTTTTAATGGCAATCCAAGCCAATAGGAAGCCACAACTGATGATGTTGCAACTTCCTCTTGGTTGTTTTTTTGGTGGCCATTTTGTTTGAAGTAGATTTTTACCTGGTAACAGCTGAAAACATTGATGTTTGGCTTAGGGGGACTTCTAGTTCCGCCTTGTAAAAAAAAAGGTAGGAGGAACTGCTCATTTAAATAAGTCAATCAGTAGCAGTCAATTCAGTGTAATCGAATACATCAAATTAACATGTTATGAATGCTAGGAGATTATATTTACTGCATGTTCATTAGATAAACTAAACATTCAACTACACTAAGAATATAAAGCGCTAATAAGCAATATACAGCATCACGCTGCCTATAACAAAGCTGTAAAAAATGCATTATTAATATCTAACTAGGCTTTATTACTACACAGTCATTTAAATCAATCCCTCCTGATGTCAATGGGCAGTCATTCAAACTCAAACTATTTCATTTTTGATTCTGCCTCAAAGATATTTAAAGCAGCACTTCTGTGACATGCACTTTGTTTAAAAAATAAACAATAAGATTGAAGCAGGTGGTTACCGGAGCTCAACTGCGTTCATTTCTGCTCTGGGGACCCCCTGTATCCCGAGATACTTACTTCCATAGGAGGTGCTGGTAGCAGCTCAGGCTGGGCAAGTTGGGGCTACCATAATGGCGGCTTAAATATCCCCCAGGCCAATATGAAGCCGTGATGTCATCCCTTGCAGCTTCCCATTGGCCCATGTGAGCCAGGACACCGAGGCATTACAGACACCGTGTTTCAAACGTGTAAAAAAATAAAACACGTTGTGCTGCTTTAATGTTAGATTGGCACCTATGTCCTTATGGTCCTGTGCTGTTATAATAATGCAGTAATAAGGATGGCTCTTGCCTCGCTCATGCAAATTATAAACCATACACTTATGTCTTCATTTCTAGAGAATGTTATGAGCAGCACAAGATTTAATTTAGATCAAATCTCCATCAATTCACATTGTACTGCCAACATGCCCTTAAGCAATGTGACTGGAAATATCATCCAGTTAAAAACCTGTATGTCGTACAATTGTATCATCTAAGGCAGGGGTCGGCAACCTGCGGCTCTTCCCGCACCTACATGCAGCTCTCGCAGGTTGCCACTCGCCAGCTGCTGCCTCTCTCACGGTATGATGCGGGGGGGACCGACCGGCGCTGGCTAGGCCTCTATTTGCCGCCCGACATCTCGCCAGCTGCTGGGCTGCCTCCTGCACTGTCCCACGCCAGGTCTCTCTAATGCCGGCATGCACCGGAAGTGCGCCGGTCACAGAGCGGCCCGGCGTGGGACAATGAGGCGGCATGCCAGCAGCTGGGGAGATGCCGGGCGGAAAATAGAGGCCTAACCAGCAGCGGCCGGTCCCCCCCGCAGCACACAGTGAGAGAGAGGCAGCAGCTGGAGAGCGCAGCAAACCCAGTCACCGGCAGCAAACCCAGTCCCTGGCAGCACTCCCCCCCTTCCCCCTCCCCCTACCGGCAGCAAACCCAGCAACGGGAAGCAAACCCAGTCACTGGCAGCACTCCCCCCCACTCCCAGCCACCGGCAGCACTCCCCCCCAGCCACTGGCAGCAAACCCAGCCACCGGCAGCACTAAAGCCACCGCAGCACCCCCCCTTCCAGCCACCGGCAGCAAACCCAATCACTGGCAGTACTCCCCCCACCCCCCTCCTAGCCACCGGCAGCAAACCCAGCCACCTGCAGCACTCCCCCCCCCCCCTTCCAGCCGCCGGCAGCAAACCCAGCCACCGGCAGCACTCCCACCCCCCCCTCCAAGCCACCGCAGCACTCCCCCACCCCCTTCCAGCCACCAGCAGCACTCCCCCACCCCCTTCCAGCCACCAGCAGCACTCCCCCCACCCCTTCCAGCCACCGGCAGCAAACCCAGCCACCAGTAGCACTCCCCCACCCCCTTCCAGCCACCAGTAGCACTCCCCCTCCCCCCTTCCAGCCACAGGCAGCACTCCCCCCTCCCCCTCCCAGCCACCGGCAGCAAACCCAGTCATCGGCAGCAGCATCTCAGTGCGCATGTGCGGGTGATCAAAGATGGCGGCACCTTGCTGTTTGAGTCACCACGGAGCTCCGGTGACAGATCGCCTCCACAACTGTCACGTGCTCACCCCCAGTCCTCCCCGCCTCTCCTCATCCTCTGCTGCCGGTCGCAGCCGCAGCAGAAGGTAAGGGGATGAAGGGGGACCGGCCCGTGTGTGTGTGTGTGTGTGTGTGTGCGTGTGCGTGTGCGTGTGCGTGTGCGTGTGCGTGTGCGTGTAATTTGTACAAACGGTTTTGAACAGAAAAACAATGAAAAAAACAATATAAAGGGACTTATTGTGAGGTGCATTTTATTCCCCCACATACTTTAATCAGAATTAGGCAAAGGAAAAAATAAGTTTGTTGTATATTAATGCTTATACAGTATATACCTATTAGTGTGTGTACAGTATATGTATGTGTTTGTGGGGGTGTAATTTTCATGCACGTGTTGCGGCTATTTTGGACAAATAATTTTTTTTATAAAATGGCTCTTCTTCCTTGAAAGGTTTCAGACCCAAGATCTAAGGAAAGAGATAGTGGTAAAGCACAAAGTTTAATGCATTGCTGCTTTCATTGAAATACAGAATATGGCTCGGTTTTCAAAGTCTGAAACTGCCCTACTTGTAACGTTGTATTATGTATGTACACGTTATATATATATATATAAAAAATCCATTTTGCTGGGATGAGTTGTTGAAAGGGAGCGTGGTTGGAAATGTAGTATGTCAATAATGGACATCTTTAGGAATTAAGTGCTAAGCCTTATGGCTAGTTCAAAACAGCGGGAGTCCCATGCATGTTCGTCCCACGCAATACGCCGTAGGAACTTAAAATGAGAATCTCATGATGCACAGGTGAAAAGTGAGAACCTCAGCAACCAACTTTGTTCTATTCATAGGCTTCTTTATGATGGAATACTAAGGGGCCTATGCAGAGAGCAGCGCTATTTCAAAACTCGACATTTTTTGGAGAAAATCGCGCAGAAAACAGCAGAAAATGGCGAGTTACGAAAAACACGCCAATTTTTTTTTTCTATTTCTAAAACTCGCCTCGCGGCTGGCGAGAACCTCCAACTCGCCAGTTTTAAAAATATCCTTATGCAGAGAGGCGCGAACGGCATCTAGCGGCTGTTCGCGCCAATAAAATGGCGCGATTGTCTCCTTTTTGCCTCGCCAGAAAAAGTTGGCAAGAAACTGCCGCTCGCGGCCATAGCAAAGGGAAAAAAAAGGCGCGATTTTTTTTTAACACATTTCTGCAGCGCGCATCTCGCCAATTTAAACTCGCCACACGCATTCATGTTAAACATAGCAGAATTCGCACATTTCTGCATATGGAGAATAAAACTCTCCAAAAAAAGCTACTTTTTATTAAACTCGCCATTTTTAAAATTCGCTGCTCTCTGCATAGGCCCCTAAGTGTCCTAAGTTTGTGGGAGATACTCATGTAATATTTGTGGAGTCTTATTTTATTAGGCATGAAATTGCCATGTTTCTCCTCCAGTTCTTTAAATCGGGATGTGTACTTGAGAAGGGAATATGTCCTCACACAACCCTGTATTTAGCCGAAATCTATGATACTGGAAGACTGTTTTATACTAAAAGGAAATATTCTGTAAGCATGAAATGATTCAATTCCAAAGTGACTATGCATAAAGCATCAGCAATTATTCTGCATCATTGCACGAGTGCTTAGCGACTACAAACCGGTTTAATTGAAGTGAAGAAATAAGCAATTCTCATAATGGAGCACTTCTGCAATGACTTCTTATTCTGAAAAAAAGGATCGCTGAATGTATTTTTCTGCAATGAAAATGAGTAACAGACATATTTACTGGGCACCCAGAACAGCAGTCAGTCCTAAACTGGATCACACCAAAGTCAACAATAATCAGGGTTCAAATTAGCCAGGATTTTAAATGGGTTTATGTCAAGACTGCATGAAAATTAGGTAACCGAGAAAATGTATTGTGCTTTATAGAAATCTGTGAAACAGGTCAAGATCCAGTGTAATTACCATGCACAGTGAACAAGTGAAGAAACATGTAATGTCAAATAATTAACCAGTTGATAGCAACCCAATGGAAAGTCATTCATTGCTATAATAACACACATACGAAGAATCCCTGCTACACTCAGTCAAGATGTGAAATTCTAAAGGTTATGAATAAAATTCAAGACCTTCATACAATACTCATGTATATTGAAAAATCTGTAGCCATGCCACCTTTGGCTACTAACCTGCTCTACTCCTGGCATAAGTCCTGGTAGAATCAGGCTGCCAGTAGTCAATATGGGTTTTCCCCACTGGTGCTGCACTTGAGTGATGGTGGGTGGTGGTGACATCAGGCCTGAGCATGTCCAATCATGGGCAGACCTGATGCCCTCTTCCTGACTGTACTTAAGGGCGGTGCTGCCCCAAATTTAGAAGTGCCTCTACCTTCTTGAGAGAGGTAGGTCACACGGCCAAGAGCCTGACTATTGGGCTTTCTCTGGTCCTCTTCCCTTCAGGGGAGAGTGAGTACCATACCTCTGCCTCTGCTAGAGGGGCAGGGAAGATCTGGGACTGCTGCAGGTGCCCTTGGCTTGTAGTGAAGGTCCAGGGACCATCCTTCAGTGGGTAGCTGAGAGTTGCTGTTTTGGGCAGAACCTGCCATGTACTGTGCTGCACAGAGAGAGACAATAAACCGTTCCTGTTTGCATATACCTCCGGCCTATTGTGTGAGCTTACTGGGGGGAGAGGGTATCGGTTCTACCGTGGGAGATCATCTTCAGTTCTCTGGAGCCTACGGCAGATGGAGGCGCTGCACTGCTAAAGAGATATGTAGGGTATGAACCCCAGAAGCCTAGTCCTGTGTCCCCACTACCATCGGCAGACGACTCAGCCCTCCTGTTACCAGCAGGTATCATGCACCACACGACAAGCAATGGCAGAATCTCCCAGAGGGTTGGGGAAACACTGTTACATATCTAACAAAAATGAAATCAATGAACACTGTTCATTGTTTCTACTTTGAATAATGCAGAACATACTGGTTGGTTTTAAAGAAACAGTGGAGAATGCTACCACTGTACGGTGGAGGGGTCTTGCCACTTTTTCTAACTCACCATAACTTATTTTGATTCTGGCTGTAGCCACTTCCAGCGCCACATTGCAAAGCCTCACACTGATGAGACCCAAGAGGTCAAAACAGCTGTCTGTGAGCAGGACTACTGGCAATGCACTTAATTAACCCCGGCTGTGCTGAAAAGGCTACGTTATACGTCAGGCATATGCTGATAGGAGTCTGGGTTCAAAGAGACGGAATATAAAAAGTGTCACACCGAGTGCTCATTTGCATGTCATTACCCAGAATTAATGAAGAAAAAAAACGAACAAGCAGCGCACAACTCTCATAGTGTAGTAAATTCAATTATATTGAGAATAAAGTGAAGGTGGTAAGTATTGCACGTACATCAATACTGATTAAAAAGGTATTCAGACACATGTTACCAACACCGCTCAGCAGGTCCCCTCATCCGACGGACATTCAGGTACATGTATTGCCTTTTTTAATCAGTACTGATACGTGCGATACTTACCACATTCACTTTATTTTCAATATGATTGCATTTACTACACTATGAGAGTTGTGTGCTGCTTGTTCTTTTTTCTCCGTTTGTTCTATCGGATGCTGAGACATTTGAAGCGAAATAGCCGCAGACTCGCAAATTTATGTCATTAAGGTTTTTCCCCCCCTCTTTGTTTCTTGTTTTTAACTGAAGAGAGCAAGACTCACCTTCTGTCAGCATAATCTGCATCTGCACCTCCCCACCAAACATCTGAGTCATCTTCAGCATCAGCCGAGTCAAAACTGTCACTTTCATCTGCAGCTGGGCAACACACGAACTCCACTCCGCGGAACTTATCAATTCCACAGGGCAGCAGCATTCCATAATCATGAAGATTCATGCTCTTCTCACTACAAGACTAAGAACAAAGACAAACACAGTTCTATCAAACCATACTGCGTATCATCTATTATAGGTGTTGTAGAGGGAGAGAGGGGGTGGCCCGGTATTAAAGGGGTTGCACCCCATTTGGCCACCCCTGACCGCACCAGGGAGACAAGGGGTTAACTGGGCTGAGGTCCAGAAATGTGATGTAACCCTTGTTATGACATGTAAATGTATTTTCCCCTGTTCCATTGTAATGTCTGGTTACTCAGTGTTTGCATCACACACACACTAGAATCCATCCGGGAGCACAAGGGTTAATAATTCTTTAATGATTATAGCTCTTTGTGTAAGTTTCCCGCCTTTTCGGACACCATTTTGCAGGTCCCCATTGGCCGCCATTAGGGCTCAATGCATTTCAATAGGAATTTGTGCTGTTTTCGTCCTGTTTCCTGTAGTGACCAGCAGGTGGCGTCCGAGAGGGAGAGCGGCGGTTTCCCATTGAAAGTCAATGGGCTCATTGACTTCAATGGAGATGCCTCGAGGTAACCTAGTTGGCTGCCGTCCAGACCGCAAACCGCAAAGCGGATACAATGTCCTTCAAAAGAGCTAAAATCACTGGGTCAAGTTCAACGTCAATTAGCGGGGAAATAAACTGTTTTAGGGCACCTAGGGATAAAATTATTTTTGCCCCTAGTTCCTAAGCGTCCCCCCACTCGACCACCACCGGGTCCCCGAATCCTGGACCCCCGATAAGGGTCGAACCAGATAGAGCGGGTCGCGCCATAGGCTTTGCCGGCGGCGGCAGAAACGGCTCAGAAAAATGACTAAGTGAGAAATGCTGAATTTTAGGAATCCATATCTCCGGTTCCGGAGGGTTCAGCGGATCAGGGTTTGGGGTATCTGTAGCCACTGCTCCGGCATCGCTGCAGAACCATCCTTGACCCGCTTGGACCAACCCGACGGAGTATGGACCCCCTTGAAGTTCGGGACTTTTCCCATAGACTTCAATGGCAGAAAACCCCCATTGACTTCAATGGCGGCGATTTACCATTGAAAGTCTATGGCGGAGCTGCCCGTTGTTTTCAATGGGGATTTAGTGAAAAGCTGAGATTTCTTTTTCAATGGAGATTTTTGTATTAAAATGATTTAATGTGCATTGGTGTAACTCCGGTTTCTTAGGTCGTAGCCAGTCGCTTTTTGGACCATATGGTGTCCCAGTTCTGGCAATGCGAACTGGGAAGTTTGAACCTGCTAAACCTAACGGAACCGGATATTTTAATACGTTTATGTTTTATGCTTAATAGTGTATCTTAAGGTATGGACAAAGACCCAGAAGAAATTATTTTGGGCCATAAGGTAGCAGATGGCCCTGGGGACGCCGCTATGTCTAGGATTTAAGTGCTGTTCAAAGAGTTTTATCACCCTCACTGTTTATCCGAAGCCCAAACCAGGGCAGGTCTTAAGTGTTCCAGTTAACACCTTTCAACAAAGGTTTTCCTGCCAGAACTCCAAATGGTAGACTGTCTGGCATTCCTGACGTAAATGTGGGGCTTCAGAAATGAGACCCCCAGAGTTCTACTGCGCATGTGCCAACTAGCAGGGGGGCATGGGTCAGAATGCTTTCCCACGTTAGTGAGTGGCTGGAGGTAATTGTAAACCAATCCCCTGTGCTTAAGGTTAAGAATAGAAGGAGAATGGTTTATAAACTGCTGTCCACCCATATATCCTTGGTCTTCGTTTGCTGATATGGTTACCTGATATCACCTGAATGATTTCCTCACTGCTGAAAGAAATGCTACATCATACTTCTCATTCCCCAACCCTTAAGTAAGTGTACTTCTTGTTTGTTACTGTATTATCTGTTGTGTTCACCTTTATTCTAAGGAATAAATACAATTTATTATATCTTAAGCCTCGTTCAGTTCAAACCCAATTATTTTTGTGTAATATTAATAAGCCTGTGGAAGCTATCGTCACAGGCGTATTAATATAACTGGTGGCAGCTGGTGGGACTGAACTGGACCTGGATTACAGTATTCTGCGGGGTACTGTGATCCAGTGGGAACTTGATAGTAATTGCAAGTTCCTGGGACTAAAGATATTGAACACACAGTAGTGCAACAAGTAACGCAAGTTGTCACACCACCTCACTGCTGTGACCCAGAACTCAGAGCCATGAGTGAAGCGGAGAACCTCTATTACCTGAGAACTAGAAATCCGCTAAAAGACAAGTGCCGTGCCTATGGACTGGAATATGTGGACCAGGAGGTCGAGGACATGGTTGCTGCAGTCACCGCATATGAAGCTGAGCATCCAGAGGTCCTGGAAGTAGCTCAGCTTGCCCTTTTACAGCCGCCCGGAGATCAGGGACTGAACCCAGTGCCAGGCTGGCAGGATCCCGGGGAGGGACCAAGTGCACCTCCCAGGACAAGTGCAGCAGGAGGGGCACGGGTAGCTGCGGCTAGCAGTCCCTTTACCCCTGAAATGCTGGCACTGATAACAGCGTGGGGAGACCGAGGGACACCGGAGGAGCGGCTACAGTTTATCTCTATGGCAGTGAACAGACCCGCTTATTGCCCCCCGGTCCGACCCCCCAAAGATGGACTTCAACTGGACAAGCACAGCCTCACCAAGTATGTGGAGGGCACTGATCAGATTGACATGTTTCTAAGGAACTTTGAAATGCAGTGCCGGCGGTACGGGGTGCTTCCCCAGCATAGGGTTGCACGCCTGGACCCGCTACTCTCCGGCTTGGCTAAGCAGACCTTGATGGCGCTTCCAGATGAGTTTGCTGATGACTATGACCACCTGAAAGAACTTCTGCTGTTTCAGCACGGTTTTACCCCTGAAGCTTACCGGGGTAAGTTCCGGCTGGAGGAGAGGCACCCTCAGGAGACCTATGTCACTTATGTGACCCGCATGGCTTTGTACAGGTTACACTGGGTGGAGGGCTCTGAGGCCAAGACTTACCAACGCCTGCTGGACCTCATCTTTCAGGAGCAGCTCATGCAGCAGTGCCCGCCGGCGGTGAGGGCTTTTGTGTATGATAAAAAGCCCAAGACCTACACCGAGGCGGCGAGGATGGCAGATGACTATGTGGTCAGCCGGTCCCAGATGACCGCCAAGGTACCAGCCAAAGCGGTAACCCCACCGGCGCCGGCCAAGAAAGCTGTGAGTACCCCCCAGTGGACCCAAAAGCCGCCTGCGGGCAGCGGGTCACAGAAGGCGGGAGAGCTCCGGCATGAGCGCCGGTGCTACAATTGCAACAGCACTGGTCACCTTAGACCAGATTGCCCGGAACCCCTGCGTTCCAATGGACCCTACCAAGGGCAACGCACCCCAGCTGCAAAGCCGGTAGCCCGCGTGCGGGTGGCTTCCACCAAAGAACCAGGACCGGTCATGGAAACAACTCCCAGCGAGACGTCCCATGTCACCCCTATTCCGGTTTCTTCAGTGCCTACAGCCAGGAGCGGAGAACATCACAGCGCAGACCTGCAGCAGACGGACGGCAGGAGCAAGCATCTCACCCCGGTCACAGTCGGTGACCGGCAAGCAGTTGGCTTACTTGATTCAGGAGCTGCAGTGACCCTGGTCCGACCTGATATGGTCCGGCCAGAGGAATTGATCCCAGGCCCTGGGATGCAGATCACTGTGGCTGACGGAGAGCCACGTTTCCTGCAGGTGGCCCGCATTTTTTTGGATTGGGGGGTGGGCAAGGGTGTGCGGGAGGTGGGGGTTTTACCAGGTTTGGATGCTGAAATTCTTTTGGGCAATGACCTGGGACCGATGACCTGCACCTACGACCGGGTGCCCCAGCCCGCTGCAGTGGCGGCGGTTACCCGGAGCCAGACCGCGGCAATGCCGGCGGTGGCCACCCCAGTCCCCCAGCCTTTGGGACCAACGTTAGCGGAGGGCACAGAGGAGCCCAGGGAGGTAAGCCAGGATCAGTTGCAACCACAGGCTGACTTACTGTTCCCCCTTACCGTGTCCCCTTCCCCTGACAATGACATGACTGGGGGGGGGCCAGATTTAGGAGCCCAGTTTAGGGAGGCAGTGAAGGTAGACCCTACCCTGGCCGGCGTGAGACTTCGGGCGTCCGAATCTCAGGCAGGGGAGGGCACTGAGCGCTGCCTATGGCATAAGGGACTCCTATACAGAGAAGAAGGGAACCCGGGAATAGAGAAGGGATTGACCGGTAAGCGACAGCTAGTAGTACCCCAGGGGTACCGACTGCAATTGTTACGGGTAGCTCACTCTATTCCGTTAGCGGGACATCAGGGGGTCACCAGAACGCGAGCCCGGTTATTGCAGCGTTACTTCTGGCCGGGGGCATCCAGGGATGCGGCTGATTTCTGCCGCTCCTGTGATACCTGCCAGCGAGTAGGTAAGGCGGGCGACCGTGTGAAGGCACCCCTGAGACCCCTACCGATAATAGGGGAACCCTTCCAGAAGGTAGCGATGGACCGGATAGGACCCCTCATGATTCCTAGCAGGTCAGGGAAGCGCTACATCCTCACGGTGGTGGATTTTGCCACCCGGTACCCTGAGGCGGTAGCGCTGGGCACCATAAGTGCCAAGACAGTGGCAGCAGCTTTGCTGAACATTTTTGCTAAGGTAGGTTTCCCTAGTGAGATCCTAACTGATCAGGGGTCGCAGTTCATGAGTGAACTGTTACATTGTCTCTGGGATGCCTGCGGTGTACAGCACCAGCGCACTACCCCTTACCATCCCCAAACAAACGGATTATGTGAGAGGTTTAATGGTACCCTGAAGCAGATGCTTCGGACCTTTATAGAGGCGGAGGGGAAAGACTGGGAGATTCACCTGCAGCACTTGCTGTTTGCATACCGAGAGGTACCGCAAGAATCTACAGGCTTCTCCCCCTTCGAGCTACTATATGGCCGCAGGGTACGTGGACCTCTGGACCTCTTCCGTGAGGGATGGGAGGGGGAGACTACTGCTACTGATGCTTCAGTGATCCAGTATGTAGTAGATCTCAGAGACCAGTTAGAGATGCTTATGGGGGTGGCCCAGGACCACCTCAGGGCTGCTCAGACCAAGCAGAAGCAATGGTATGACCAGCAGGCCCGTAGCAGAGAATTCATCCCAGGACAGCAGGTGCTTGTTCTCAAACCCACTCGGGAGAACAAGCTGATGGCTGCCTGGTCGGGACCGTACCCGGTTATCCGAAAGGTGAATGAGTGCAACTATGTTGTACAGGTAGCGCCTGAGAGGCACAAGACATATCACATTAATATGTTAAAGGAATACAGAGCACCGAGTATGGGAGCAGTAATGGCCATTTGTAGCCCACTGCTGGAGGATCCGGCGAGCAATGCTCTGCCTGATCTCCTAGGGGAGGCAAAGCAAGGAAACACTGTTGAGCAGGTAGAGATCGGGGCACAGTTGAGTGCTAGGCAGAAGGAAGAAGCCAGGGACATGCTAGCTCAGTATAGCGCCCTCTTCACTGACATGCCAGGGACCACACATCTCACCAAACACCCAGTACACACAGGGGACCTGCAGCCTCTGCATAAGCACGCTTATAGAGTGTCAGCAGAGGTCAAGACAAGTATGGAGAGAGAGATTGAGGAGATGCTGACCCTAGGGGTAATTACTCCGTCCCAGAGCCCTTGGGCAAGTCCAGTAGTCCTAGTGCCTAAGAAGGACAAAACTACCCGGTTTTGTGTGGACTACCGGTTGCTCAACGCTGGGACGGTGTCAGATGCTTACCCCATGCCCCGCATGGATGAGTTACTAGATGAACTCGCGGGGGCAAAGTATCTGACCACCATGGATCTGAGCAAAGGCTACTGGCAGATTCCCCTGACCCTGGAGGCTAGGGAGAAGTCAGCATTCATCACTCCAAGTGGCCTCTATGAGTTTTTGGTGATGCCATTTGGGATGAAGAATGCCCCGGCTACCTTCCAACGCCTGGTCAATAGGTTACTGGAAGGGATGCAGAGCTATGCCAGGGCTTACTTAGATGACATTGCTGTCTTTAGTAATTCCTGGGAATCCCACATAGGACATGTAGCTGCGGTGCTGGATAGAATCAGGGAGGCTGGGCTTACCTTAAAACCCACTAAGTGTATGGTAGGGATGGCAGAAGTCCTGTACTTAGGGCACAGGGTGGGTGGAGGGCATCTCAAGCCAGAGCCAGCCAAGGTAGAAGCCATAGTTCAGTGGCCTGTTCCAAAAACCAAGAAACAGGTCATGGCCTTTTTGGGCACCGCAGGGTACTACAGGAAATTTGTCCCACAGTACAGCGCCGTGGCCAAACCCCTGACTGATCTGACTAAGAAGCAACTGCCTGTGCTTATTACCTGGTCTCCTGCCTGTGAAACTGCTTTCCAGGCACTGAAAGCTGCGCTTGCTGAGGCCCCCATCCTGGCTGCCCCAGATTATACCAAGCATTTTCTTATTCAGACTGATGCCTCAGACTTTGGTGTGGGGGCTGTGTTGAGCCAGGTGGGGGACGACGGCAAAGAGCACCCTGTGGTGTATCTCAGTCGCAAACTGCTCCCCAGGGAGGTGGCATATGCCACCATTGAAAAGGAGTGCTTGGCCATTGTGTGGGCACTCAAAAAGCTCCAGCCCTATGTCTATGGGAGGGCTTTCACGGTCATTACCGACCACAATCCCCTGAGCTGGCTACAGAGGGTATCAGGGGAAAATGCCAAACTGCTGAGATGGAGCTTGGCTTTGCAAGAATTTGAATTCACCATTCAGCACAAAAAGGGTAGTGAAAACAGCAATGCTGATGGACTTTCACGCCAGGACTATCCCTCTGAGACTGAATTCATTAATGGTGCCAGCAGTGCCCCACTCCCCGTCAGGGCCAGTGGGCCACAGGACACGCATTAAGAAGGGGAGGTGTAGAGGGAGAGAGGTGGTGGCCCGGTATTAAAGGGGTTGCACCCCATTTGGCCACCCCTGACCGCACCAGGGAGACAAGGGGTTAACTGGGCTGAGGTCCAGAAATGTGATGTAACCCTTGTTATGACATGTAAATGTATTTTCCCCTGTTCCATTGTAATGTCTGGTTACTCAGTGTTTGCATCACACACACACTAGAATCCATCCGGGAGCACAAGGGTTAATAATTCTTTAATGATTATAGCTCTTTGTGTAAGTTTCCCGCCTTTTCGGGCACCATTTTGCAGGTCCCCATTGGCCGCCATTAGGGCTCAATGCATTTCAATAGGAATTTGTGCTGTTTTCGTCCTGTTTCCTGTAGTGACCAGCAGGTGGCGTCCGAGAGGGAGAGCGGCGGTTTCCCATTGAAAGTCAATGGGCTCATTGACTTCAATGGAGATGCCTCGAGGTAACCTAGTTGGCTGCCGTCCAGACCGCAAAGCGGATACAATGTCCTTCAAAAGAGCTAAAATCACTGGGTCAAGTTCAACGTCAATTAGCGGGGAAATAAACTGTTTTAGGGCACCTAGGGATAAAATTCTTTTTGCCCCTAGTTCCTAAGCGTCTCCCCACTCGACCACCACCGGGTCCCCGAATCCTGGACCCCCGATAAGGGTCGAACCAGATAGAGCGGGTCGCGCCATAGGCTTTGCCGGCGGCGGCAGAAACGGCTCAGAAAAATGACTAAGTGAGAAATGCTGAATTTTAGGAATCCATATCTCCGGTTCCGGAGGGTTCAGCGGATCAGGGTTTGGGGTATCTGTAGCCACTGCTCCGGCATCGCTGCAGAACCATCCTTGACCCGCTTGGACCAACCCGACGGAGTATGGACCCCCTTGAAGTTCGGGACTTTTCCCATAGACTTCAATGGCAGAAAACCCCCATTGACTTCAATGGCGGCGATTTACCATTGAAAGTCTATGGCGGAGCTGCCCGTTGTTTTCAATGGGGATTTAGTGAAAAGCTGAGATTTCTTTTTCAATGGAGATTTTTGTATTAAAATGATTTAATGTGCATTGGTGTAACTCCGGTTTCTTAGGTCGTAGCCAGTCGCTTTTTGGACCATATGGTGTCCCAGTTCTGGCAATGCGAACTGGGAAGTTTGGACCTGCTAAACCTAACGGAACCGGATATTTTAATACGTTTATGTTTTATGCTTAATAGTGTATCTTAAGGTATGGACAAAGACCCAGAAGAAATTATTTTGGGCCATAAGGTAGCAGATGGCCCTGGGGACGCCGCTATGTCTAGGATTTAAGTGCTGTTCAAAGAGTTTTATCACCCTCACTGTTTATCCGAAGCCCAAACCAGGGCAGGTCTTAAGTGTTCCAGTTAACACCTTTCAACAAAGGTTTTCCTGCCAGAACTCCAAATGGTAGACTGTCTGGCATTCCTGACGTAAATGTGGGGCTTCAGAAATGAGACCCCCAGAGTTCTACTGCGCATGTGCCAACTAGCAGGGGGGCATGGGTCAGAATGCTTTCCCACGTTAGTGAGTGGCTGGAGGTAATTGTAAACCAATCCCCTGTGCTTAAGGTTAAGAATAGAAGGAGAATGGTTTATAAACTGCTGTCCACCCATATATCCTTGGTCTTCGTTTGCTGATATGGTTACCTGATATCACCTGAATGATTTCCTCACTGCTGAAAGAAATGCTACATCATACTTCTCATTCCCCAACCCTTAAGTAAGTGTACTTCTTGTTTGTTACTGTATTATCTGTTGTGTTCACCTTTATTCTAAGGAATAAATACAATTTATTATATCTTAAGCCTCGTTCAGTTCAAACCCAATTATTTTTGTGTAATATTAATAAGCCTGTGGAAGCTATCGTCACAGGCGTCTTCTTGGCAAAGTGTAGAATCATACACACTTATAATATCATCCAACAAGGTGGCCTTGTTTCTGAGTGATATCATGGCCTCAAAATAACAAACGGTGGTAAGCCTTACCACGCCCCAGCTTTGGGTGTTTATAGTTATCCTATGCTACACATTACCCCACAGGTCACAAAATTTGGGCCGAATTTTGTTACTTACTAATGGTTTCTACAGCAGTGCAAATGGTGGTAGGGGGGGGGGGGGGGGGCGACCTGTAATACTAATAACTGATTACTTTAGTTCATTGTGATCCATATCTTTAAATCATTCGCTCGTGAGCAATATGCAAAATGAAATGGTCATTTAGGAGTTTGGCTTGGTGGATGGGTATAGGCCAGGGGTGGCGAACTCCAGCCGCTAAACAGGCCACATTTGAGGAATATCCGTGCTTCAGCACAGGTGCTCAATCAGTGGCTCAGTCATTGTGACTAAGCCACCTGTGCTGAAGCAGGGACATCCTTAAAACCTGACCTGTTGGTGGCCCTTGAGGACTGGAGTTTGCCACCCCTGGTATAGGTGAAACATTTTGGCAATGGTGATGGTGGGGATATGTTAACTACGCTGCAACGCTATAGTAGCAACTTAGAGAATTGATAAACTAAAGAAGTGGGGGTGGGGGTGGGGGGGTGTTTTGAATATACAGAGTAGCTGTTTTAGCGAACATTTGTGGATGGCTTGTGTATATGTGGGTGGATCATACAGAGAGGATAGGTTTGAAAGAACACACAAGAAAGATATGTTACCTCTTTGGCTACGGTGTGCCAGTGCAGGTGGGTTTCACAAATGTCCATCCTTTCCTGGTGAAGAAACTTGCACTTATCCGGAACAAGAAGCGCGTCACTGACAAATTCCCCAACTGAAAGGGAAAAAATGCGAAAAGGTTTTCAAAGGTTATTGTCAAAGGACACATTTTTCATTCCATTTGGGATCACTCCCCATTGAAAGGTAGAAGATGAAACACACATCCTGCCGCGCTGCACACAATACGCTGAAGTGAGGAGAGGAGCGCCCACCTGGAGAAACGCACAGCTCTTATCCAGAACTTTCAGAATATAGAAGAAACCAAAAAATAGCGGTCCTCTCAGGAGAAGACTAAACCACGGCAGAGCTGGCGCACACTTTATCAGCACTGGTCACAGGCCGAGAGACGCCCACTAACCCCCACATCCCTGTGTGTAACTGTTACCCATGCACTGTGTAAACATTACACCCAGCCCCCTGTAATCCATGCACTGTGTAAACATTACACCCAGCCCCCTGTAATCCATGCACTGTGTAAACATTACATCCAGCCCCCTGTAATCCATGCACTGTGTAAACATTACACCCTACCCCCTGTAATCCATGCACTGTGTAAACATTACACCCTACCCCCTGTAATCCATGCACTGTGTAAACATTACACCCAGCCCCCTGTAATCCATGCACTGTGTAAACATTACACCCAGCCCCCTGTAATCCATGCACTGTGTAAACATTACACCCTACCCCCTGTAATCCATGCACTGTGTAAACATTACACCCTACCCCCTGTTATTCATGCTTTGGCAATACTGAAATAATTTTCTGTCATGTCAATAAAGCCGATTTGATTTGATTTGAAAGAAGGCCAATTTATTGTTTGATTAGGATAATCGTACAATTTAAGAGCTTAATGTAACTCTTTTGCTTCCAGAGGGACCAGCAACAGCGCAATATGTTGCTGGCCTCCCTAGCACGGAAAAAGTTTATTTATATCGTAAAGTAAATGAATACCCACAATGCAACACTGACCCGCTCGACAAGCTTTGGTGTTAACAGCTACTAATAGTTCAAAGCATTCATTGTTTTCTTTTTGTTTCTGAAGAATGCGACTGTGTTGTTGGTTTGTTGCTACGTAGCACAGATGCTGTACACAGTGCTTTACAAAATAACATACGACACTTGTTGATCAGGGGTGCGCTGGCAATACAATAGCAAGTTCTACAAGTATAAGTGGAACACAACGCAAGGAAGGAACGTCTGTCGCGAACCTCAGACTAATCAACATTAACTGCGATGCAACAGCTGGCCAGTAAAACGCGGCTGTTCTTCAAGGAACTCCTGCAGTAAACGGAGAACAATGAAAAGTTTTGGTATATAAAAGGCGACGCGAACTTTCCACTGCACTGTACGTGGGGGGAGGACTAGAGATTGGGGAACTTGTCAAAATCCCACTCGTGGATTTTCCGCGGATTGTTTTACCAAAACCCCGATCTGCACACGAAAACCTGAAAGCAGATTGGGCACTATAAATTTGGGCGGATACGTCCTAATTTACCAGCGGATCCGTTCAGTCCCAGATCTTGTGAAATACGCCATCTCATTTTGTATTAAATTCACCTGCACATTTGAAAAATCTATTTCGCCCAAACTCTCAAATATGGGTTTTGGAGATATAAGGGCGGGGGATGGGGGGGAGAGTGAAGGTTGGGGGAGGAGGAGAAAAGGGGATCATGGGGGACGGATGGGGGGGAGAAAGATAGAGACCTATTTTAATCCACCTCAAACCTCCCTCCTTACAACATATGGAGACATCTGTATGCCGCTCTCATTCAAATCAGTCTGCAGTTTACAGTACTGTAATCTAGAGATTTTTCTTTAAATCTGCCTTTCTATAATTTTTTTTTTTTTTAAAGTTCCGCAGAAATCCATAGGTGAAAGAAACTTTCAAATTCACGGCGGATTCGATTTTCTGCAAAAATGTCACCCATCTCTAGTATCCTAAAGACTACAAATATTCAACATTGCATCCGTGTCTCGCAGAGGCTTCCCAACACTGTATGAAATATGTGGAAGTATGTTTCAACTGCAGATAAATAACCATTTTCTGGCAACGGTTATACAAATGAGCACACTAATTGCCTCACTTTCTGCTTCCTCTCTTCCCAAGATGGTATCCAAGGAGCAATGCAACTTTGAACCAAAAGCGACATAAAAGCCGTAATAGAGGCAAATTAGATGACTGACGCTTAAAAAATAAATACATTGTGCTCATTAAATGAACATTTCTACTACTTAAGGAGCCTTCAAATCCAAAGCAAAGAGATGTACTTAAAAATGTCCACTCCTAAGAGAGAAACAGAACCCTATCATAGTGATATTAATGTTGCATTCTCCCACTGCTACCAATGTTCCCGTTTTATATTACTTCAAATGAAGCCGGAAATTGGACACTGCTACGGCTCAGAGATGAATAGGCAGTCATGTTTCACATTCCACAAAAACAAAGTACAATATGGGATCGCTCTGAAATACTAGAACACTTATATTTTGCAAGACTTAGGCCGCGATTGCGCGTGCACGTGCGTCGCGAACCACATGCCTCAATCCTACGAGGCCGGCGCAACCGCGTTTTGGATCGACAAATCAATTTGCCTTTCCAAGCGACGGCCACATGACGTCAATGAGGGCGAATCGCTCACGTGACGTCACGGCCATGCCCCCCCGCCCCCCATCACCTGAAGCAGATCACATTCGAGCCAGCGTCAGGCGTGTGCTCCGTGTATAATCGCAGCCTTAAAAGACTTGACTTCCATTTTAAAATAAAAACAAAGTCTGACAGTGAGCAGATCAGACGTCCTCAGGCAGAGCAGAATATCTTGACCTCGCAATAGTTGTTGTGTACAAATGCAATTCATACAGGATTCTTTTGCCGATCCAGAAGGGAGAGTCATTATTGGGGTTTGTTTCTTACGTTTCTGAAAACTCCCAATACTCACTTAAACTCTACAGGTGCGTCGATGAGTATTCTAAAACTTGCCTTAAACTTGCCTTGGAAAATCTGAGGCTATCACCAACAAGATCCAGGTACATGCTGCAAACATTTCAGTGACATTTCTGAATGGGACTGCCAGGGACACAGCAGGGGTCCCTGGCAGTCCCATTCAGTTTGAATGGGACTGCCAGGAACCCCCGCTGTTAATCCGATGGGCCATTAGTCTGTCTGCAGAAATGTTGTAGCATGTACCCAGCACGTACCCAGCATGTATAAACGTTGCCCACTTTGCTGCTAGTGGGGCCTGCACCATGAAGGGGTTAAGAGTTTTTGCCAATAATTACAAATGAGAGAAAATGACCTTTTCAAATGTCCACTGCCAATTTCTCAGTAACATGAATGATTGCAACCACGAATTAATGGAGGATTTCCCTTTTAGTCTATGCTTATTACATTCTGCTAATCCTTTCTAAAACCCCATAGGGAAAATTGATTATTATTACCGTTTATTTGTATAGCACCAACATATTCCGCAGCGCAGTACAATGGGGGTAACAGAGATTTGATAGTTTCATAAAGAGTTACATACAAATAAGGTCCAACAAGCACAAACAGATACACAGAGGTGTAATGAGGGCCCCGATCCTGAGAGCTTACAGCCTAGAGGGATTAAGGGACCATGTGGAAACAAGGTGGTGACGTGGCTGCTCATTGTGGGATGTTGTGTGTGTCAGGTTGGAATACGGCCCAGCCTGACAGCTGATTCCGGTTTAGGATGGGGTGGGGTTGCGGGGGGTATTACATAGGGTGGAAATTGGTCCAATCTGAACTACGCTACACACAAGACGATCTTCAGACTTTTAATTGCCTCACAATAGGCCAGTACATATAGGTTGCTAGGAACGCTAAGTAATAACTACGGCACAAGATAATGGTCATTTGTGTGTCTAACAATATTATACTGGAAGATTGGTCCTGGTGTAAACAGATTCAAGAGACACTGTCAAAATTGGCAAACGCACTGTGACAAACCGCTGTCAAAAGTGTGTTAGTGTTGTCAGTTCAGCAATTCAGCATTAGCACAGCTTAGCAGGGAGCAATTCCAGCTGAAGAATAAGGTAGCTGTCAGCTTGATAGGCACTACAAGAGACCCATGCTGTGCTAAAACATTGCAAGAGAGGGGCTCCATCCACCCTTTAAACATGATCTAGAATACCTGTGGAGAACTGAAAAGGAAACAGAAATAGCAGGATGCGGAAATGAAGAGTGCTTTATTTTAGGGGTCTCTCGCAGAATAGTTTTTGGGGATTGGGTTACAGCAGCAGTGGAAGCTCTGTGGCAACTTTCGGGGAGAGAAGAGGTGAAAGGTACTGTATTTAGCAAAAAAAAAGCAGACTTAAGAAGTCAGAATTTCGTTCTACTCATTACAAATCCTAAATCTACGACATGCCTCCTTCTATTAATTATATCAAACATATTACATTCGGTTAAAATGCGATGATTTTTCTTAAACTAACATTGCAGGGAAAATATTATTCATGTAAAAATGCTGAGTTTGGATACTCTCGGGAATATATGCGATATTTGGATACTCTGAGAATATGTCCAAAGTCAATTTTGGAGCAAAACGGAGGCAAAAAGAATAATTTCTATCTTGCACCTTTGTGCCAATGTATGAAGCGTAAATTACTGGCTACTAACAATGGTTCAGACGTGGGTGTGTTTCTACCTGTGATGTATCTACGCACCACTCCAAACATACCTTAGTTCATAGCTCTCCGGCTCTAAGCATTTTGTTACCCAACATGCATCAGGCCTTCCTCCGCCCTTCCCCCCATATTAGAAAGGGTGACAGTTTTTGGAAACAAACATTTCAGATCCTCACCTTGCAAACAAAGTCCCTTCTGGTTTGAAAAAAAGAGTGGGGCGATATCCTTTTTTTTATTTTATTTCCTCTTTTGTCCCCATGATATTCTTAATTAACCTGGTTGGCTTTTATTTTTACAGGTTTTTGCATGACTTAAAGTTGGTATAACGAGGGTTGCTATTGTCTATTGTAGATACTGTACTTTATTTTTATCTTTGTGGTTATATTGTGTGTCGCTCTTTGTGTTTATGTTTCCATCGCATGGAGTACATTTGTTATGTCTCATAGCACTTACATTTCTGTTACCAGATTAACACACGGATCTCTGTATCTGCATGTGGAGTATTTAAAGCTGCAGTTCAAACAATATCCTGCATGTGTGTGTTTTTTTTTTAATAAATCAGTTCTGTAGTAAGAAAAAATATCTTTAGCATTTTCTGTTTTAAAAAAAAACCAACTTTGACAGACCAATTTTCTTGTATTCTATTTTTAAAGGCATGCTTGTTGCTATAGCAACCATTTACATTCCCCATATTTAAAGATGTCGCCAACCTTTGCCGATCAATAGAACGAATTGACCGGCAGCTGTGCAGTTCTTTAGGTAAGTAGAGATTGCCCAAATGAAACTATTGAATTAAAAAAAAAAACCTTAAAAAAAAAAAAAAAAAAAACGGGAGCTTGAACAGCAGCTTTAATATATCTCTTTGGGTGTTCCAGTTAAAGGAGCACACTTTGAAAATCCTACAGGTTTCTTTCTTTACCAATAAGTTCTGTAGTATTAGATAAAACTTACTGCATTTTTGTAATGAGTTTAAAGCAGGAATACCACATTCTGCCCCTCCGGTTTTTTCTTATTTGTATATGTAGAGCGCGTGACAATGTATCATTCTATATTGTTACCTAAGCTGGCAATTGTTTGGTGCTCCTGTTATAAATCTGTAGAAATCCTTATGGTGCTACTAACAAAAGACCGTGTCCGTACTTTGTTTGCTCGCGGCGCGAAAACCAGGCCCCACCTCTATGAGGCAGGCCATAGAGCGCGCGGCCACGTTTTGAGCCGACAAACGATTGTGATTTTGTCCCGCGATTGCCGGGTTACGTGAGCGGTTCAGCCAACGAGGGCGAACCAGTCTCGTGACGTCACAGCCACACCTCCCCGTCGCTGTCAGTCCACAGACCGCTCGGCCGACAGGCGCGCGCAACGCCATACGCTCCGTCGCACGCCCACTATATCCGAGGCCTAATGGCTGCTTCAGGCAGTGTAGCTAAGCAGCTACAATGTATTCTTAGATTGCTAAGCTAACATTATCTATTGTTGCAGTTTGCAGCTTAAACTGCTGGGAACATTGGTAACAAATTATCACAAACAGGAAAGTGTTACAAAGATTTTGCACTGCTGGGGAGGTGTGCTAAACCCCGCTATAGAAATCAATAGATGTTTTAAAACTCAAACAATGGCATTAAGAGTTGAATAATATAATATATATATATATATATATTTTTAATACAAGAGACGATTGATTATATATTGCATAGACACCGTGGAAAAATAAGGGTACCCTAAACCGGCATGTAAATATGGAATACTGAATGTCGGTGCTGCTCCAGGGATATTGATATATGCAGACATAGAGTAAAGAGTCCCATTAGGAGCACACGGGTATCACAAAATGTGTGATATTTTTAGTATACCAGTGTGCTCCTAATGGGACTCTTTTGTGTGTGTGTGTGTGTGTGTGTGTGTGTGTGTGTGTGTGTGTACGTCCCTGAGGAAGGTCACGTTCTGATGACCGAAACGTTGGATGCAGTGCCATGTACTTCTCATGAATACAGTGTTTTTGTACTTCCCTGGCTATGTGCTGTCTCTGTTTTCCGGACCTACATCTGGTAAAGTTCTTTGTGTATGTGTATATATATATATATATATATATATATATATATATATATATATATATATATATATATATATATATAAATATATATATATATCTATATATATATATAC
The DNA here is from genome assembly GCF_040206685.1 of Ascaphus truei. Taxonomy (NCBI): domain Eukaryota; kingdom Metazoa; phylum Chordata; class Amphibia; order Anura; family Ascaphidae; genus Ascaphus; species Ascaphus truei. Next base: position 35,232,106 of record NC_134485.1, on the reverse strand, counting down.
ATATACATATATAAATATATATTTTTTTTTTAAGGGCAGTGAGGAATGCCTCTATAAAGGTTGATATAAGTCGCTATGCTCCGGGAAGGAATTTGTTGGTCTATGTTTTTAATCTCCATAGTCCAAAGCCTGGGGAGTGTGGCCTGGGGAAACTCAATAAAAACGCTGCATTTGAAAATAATAATAATACAAAACAAGGAGTTGATAATTCAGCTAGTACAGTATCTAGATCAGGTTTGCTCAACTCCAGTCCTCAAGCCTCCCTCCTCCCAAACAGGTCAGGTTTTCAGGATATCCCTGCTTCAGCAAAGGTGGCTCAATCAGCCCCTGCTTTAGCATAGCTGGCTCAATCAGTGGCTCAGTCTTCATCCCTGCTCTAGAGTTTCCTTTTATAGAATAGAAACAACTAGTACTGTATGCAACATAGGATGGTTTGTTAAAAGGCTCATACATTTGGTGGATCTCACCGTGCGCTCAGAGCGTTTGAACTTTTGCAGCTCTTTTCCATGTATACCGGAGAGCAGAGCACACTGCGGCATTGCCAGCGGTCTACAGAATTTCACATCTCTGACAAACCTTTTTTGTTAGTCTGTTAAAAAGTCTTACAATGTTTAACATATCTGCAGAAATACAGGACCATAGGGGACAGGCAGAATTTCTTTTTAACTAGAATGCTGCATCGACAGACAGATATTTTAAAATTAAAGTAGTTGGCAGTTTACAACTTTAAAGCAATAGAAACGTCACTCAAAAGCTTACCCGTTTTTCTCAAAATGTGCTGGCTGAGCAATATTTAAATGTCACCTACTCCCCAGATACTAATACAAGAGATTCTCAAAGCCTCTTACTGACGGGTAGTCTTACAACGAAATTAAATGTAATATATCAATCCTGGACAATGCGGGGAGTGTGAGATAGCAATCACTGCTCAGTAATGGCAATTCCTATTCTACTCTGTGAACATACGCCTACATTACATGTAATGCAACAAGGTCGTTGCATGGCAGATTAAAGGTGCAATCCCTTGTAGCCAGCCCAAAAAATAACCCTTTGTTAAGAATTTCACATGTTAATTGGCGTCCCTAAATAAATCTAACCATGCTAAAAGCAAACCATTGGCCGATTTTGTTGGGAAAGGAAATACAAGTTGCATTTCTTTTAGGGCCTGGAAATATTGGAATATTTTGTCCTGATCAGAGAAGCAATACAGGTAAGGGGAGGAGGTGAATTGGGCTTTGCTGGTTTTAACGTGTAATACAGGTAAGGGGAGAGTGGATTTTGCTGGTGCAAACGTGTAATACAGTTAAGAGGGAGGGGAGAGTGGGGTGTTGCTGGTGTAAATGTGTAATACAGGTAAGAGGGAGGGGAGAGTGGGTTTTGCTGGTGCAAACATTTAATACAGGGAAGGTGAGGGGGTGAGTGGGGTTTTGCTGGTGCAAAGTCTTGTTAACACACAATGAAGAGGAAGTATTTTCGCTTTAGCACACATTGACAAGCGTTTATTTAAATAAAGACGCCTCCAGGCACATCAGGGAGCTCTAGATCACTACAAAAAAATAAAATGTTGTCCTTTCACGGATTAGCATTTAACAGTTTAGATATTAAATGCCAACTCGATGTAAGGTGATTGGAATAAGAAAATCCTACTGTTTTTGGTTATGAATCTTCAATCTGAAGATCCTTCTAAATTAGAGGAGCACCCCATGCAAATTCCTTTTTTTTTTTTTTTAAATCAGTTATGTAGTATTAGATAATAATTACTAATTTTTTTTTTTTTTTAATTCAACTCTTAATGCTATTTTAATGAGTTTTAATATACTGATCATCCTTTGATTTAGGGGTTGTAGCACACCTAACCAGCAGTGCAAGATCTTTGCAACACTTTCCTGTTTGTGATGATTAGTTGGCAATATGACTGTGACACAGTGAAAGTAATGCGTTTCAAAACTTTGATTATTATTTTATTTTTTTAATACATTGACCAGGAGAGGGAGCGGCTCAGTGAGTAAAAGACACTGACTGGCACTGAGAGTTTGAAGCAGGGTAGCCTGGTTCAATTCCTGGTGTTGACTCCTTGTGACCTTGGGCAAGTCACTTCATCTCCCTGTGCCTCAGGCACCGAAAACATAGATTGTAAGCTCCACGGGGCAGGGACCTGTGCCTGCAAAATGTCTCTGTAAAGCGCTGCGTACAACTAGCAGCGCTATACAAGAACATGCTATTATTATTATTATTATTACCACTCAACACAGTATTCATTTATTTCTATTTACTTACATTATTGATTTAGGTTAACGGAAACGGTATTCCTTTACATAGAGATGTAGTACTACTTACAGTCCCCAGTAACGGAGGATGAACAAGCAAACATCTGCGGTGCCGGGGACAGTGTCTGCCGCGATCACGCTGCAGGGGTGAGGGGTTCCATGCTTCTCAATGGGACCCCCCCCTGCAGCGCGTCGGTGCCGTGACCACAGCAGACGTGGCACTGAGGACGTTAAGCCTTGTTGCATCTGTACATCGCTGTTCGCTTATCATACACCTGTATGCGTCCAAAAACAATGTATTTATAAAGGAGGTAGAAGTCCTCCTTCCATCAGGGGGATAAAAGGTCGTGGAAATGTAGGTAAAAAATTAAAATTAGAAGAACACAACATAATTAGGAATGGTTTAATAAGGGGGTATGGCAATATAAACCTCTGCTCTACTTTTTGCCAAGTTCAGCGCCAGTGGTAATACCGTAGCTGCCACTGATACCCAGGTGATGGCACAAACTTTCATTCTGGCTCTGCCTGTAATGCTCTGCACTAAAGCAGTTAAAAAAAAACACACCACATTACAGACACATTTAGTTCTCCTAGAGAGATGAAATATTCCATATTGGCCCCGCTAACAGGATCAATACCTATTTGGCATGTAAACTACAAAACAAGAGTCCATTGCCCATGCTGACAGGACCAAGTTGACACCACCAAGGAGTGTCTATTGCCCAAGCCAAATTCTGACTTCCAAGGAGATCAGGGCCAGGGAATGTCGCACTTGGGTGATCTGTACCTCTAGAGGGGACAGATAGCATTCGGCCATCTCACTAATGTGACACTACTAGACAGCTGCTACACAGGCTGCCACTGGCATCTGCTCCCGAGACTTCTGTCAACCTGTCTGCAGAGATAAAAGTTCACTTCCACATTATGTCCTAACACATGCTTCAGGACTCCCTGCTACAGGTCATAAAGAACAGGCGTTAAGGCCGACACTGTAAAAAGCAATTTACCGAGAATTGCAAACCCTGTCAGCAAAGGATTATGTCCCTACATGTTTATCTGGGTGAAATGACATTCAAGATATAAAAAACACATTTGTCTCTTTTTTTTTTAGGCCTTTATCCACCAACCCAGAAACCCCGAGTCGGGAAATGAAGGAGTGGAGCCAAACAGTGCGCTCGCATGCCTGATTACAAACAGGCTGGAAGGCTGCCAAGGACCATAGCATCCCATCGGGCGGAGAGAGAGAGAACTTTCGAGTGGGGACCTACAATCCAGCAAAAATGATGAACATTGCAGCTGAGAAGGCATACAGAAAGGTAGGATGAGAGAAGGGGGACGGGGGGGAAGAGAAAAATCTACCCCTGGCACCCTGCTACCAAACATGTTTGGCTCGAGCGTCAGAGAGAGCAACACCAACTGAGCATAACGGGTCCTGAGTTGGCCGAGATGACGACCATAATGGAGTGTTACACCAGAGGACGTCAAGAAGGGCGTGATAGCCGCTCTGTAAGACAACGATAAAATGTGTCCATCTTAGGCAAAGGACACAGAACTGATCGAGCTTCATTAGGGAGAGGCTTGTAATTGCCTCAATTGGGTCAGAACTCTGTGTCCTACCTTTGGATGGGAAGAGCATGGAATCCCTCATGTTAAGCGCGGACCTGGAGATATATACAGTGGTGAGAAAAATATTGTGAACCCCAATGATAATTACAGAAATTCCATCTTTTTTCCCATGATAACCTTCTTGAATCAAAACCAGTCTTTCTTAACTATCCAATAGGGGTTATATTAACCAATTCCATGTCTTAAAACAAAATGATGTATGAATTAGACAAACAATAAGTAATTAGGAGTCAGGGCAATGAGTAATTAGGAGTCAGGGTATGTGAAAGGTAAGTGAAACCTTGTTTTATCAGCTACATTAAAGGGGACAATTAGAATTAGGTGTTTAAACAAATTAGGTAGATCTTCAGGGGTGAGTTTGAGGCCCCACCCTATATAAAGATCAGAAACTTTGCATGTTTGGTTTTCACCATACAGGTGCCACGATCAAACGAATTCTCGGGAGTACCTCAGAAAAACCGTTATTGACGCTCAGCAGTCTAGAAAGGGTTACAAAACCATTTCTAAGGATTTGGGGCTCCACCAATCCACTGTCAGACAGATAGTCTAAAAAGGAGAAAGTTCAAGTCCACAGTCCCTCTACCCAGGAGTGGTCAATCCTACCAAAATCTATACATGAACAAACTGGCAAATCATCCAGGAAGTCACAAAGAAACCCAGAGGAACATCCAAGGATCTGCAGGCCGCTCTTGCCTTGGCTAATGTGAGTGTTCATGACTGAACTATCAGAAGGAGATTGGATATTGAATGTTGAATCAGTTGTGGATAAATAAATGTTGAAAAAGTATCCTGTTTTTGTGTCATTTGTTTGACCAGGTTATCTTAATCTCCCCCGCACCCTCCAATCAGCTTCTTAATGTGGGTGCACTGCTGAATGCTGTCCCTCTCCTCTCCTTACATTGGGATATAGTGATTAGCACGGCTATTAGGCAGCTCAGAGAGTGGGAAGAGGCTACAAGCCACACCAGCAACATCTCCACTCCTGCTGCACAGAGAGGGTGGGCCGGCTGTTGGGGGCCACAGGTGAAGCCGCTGAGGGCCGCATGAGGCCCCCAAGCCATCGGTTGCCCATCAATGCTCTAGTTTAGAGTCTGAGGTTAGCATGGTAAACATTACACTGCACAGGACACTGGGCGGAGCACCATTTTAACTTCCCACTTAATATTGCAAACATTTACATCTCCTGAACAAAGCAATGGATTTAAAAAATAGAAACAGCGTTGGAAAAGGAAAGTACTAATTTTTCTAAAGTTAAATATATCATATATATATATATTTATTTTTTATATAAAATTCTGATCAGTGTGAACTTCTGCTTTAAGGCATCAGTGACTCATTCTACAAATAAAAATGTTAGTATTTTCTTTTATTCCTTATTAAATCCCTATTTGTGATGGTTTGATACAGAAACTCTATACAGGCCCAATTTATATCCAGGCAAATATCTGGGTAACAAAACAGGTTCCTCCACTTCAGAAGCCAGTGTCTACCGCAGCAATGTCCCCACTTCCCCTAACCCTTAACCCCCCCGAAGACTTTATGAGTTTCAGTCATAATGTTCATATCTGCCCCCTGAGCATGTCCTGCCCTATAATAAAATAAATCACATTATCTTAAAATCGCCAAGATGAGGTTACAATGGGCGCAGGAGAAGGGCGCATGCTATCCTCCCAGACACTTAGTACTTAAAAAGATTAGATCTCCTGAACAGATTTAAAAAAAAATAATAATATTGAAAAACAGCGTCAGAAAGGCAAGAAGAGATCTCCTACAGGAAGACCAAGTGAAAACATAAAATGCCCCCAAAACCCGGCGATCAGCGCAGACTGCTGCTTTCATACTTGGGAGACGATGATGTAGCTTGTTATAGATCTGAACGCAGGCTCTTGTTATGCCTCGTACAGTATCTGGTTGTGTGTAGTGCTCATCCCATGCTGTAGCACAGCGGTGCGCAAACTGGGGGGCATGAGACTTCATTGGGGGGGGGGGGCGCGGGCCACGCGGCGGTTACAGAGGCCCCACGCTAAGAGTGCGAGGCCTCTGTAAATTTACTTACCGCCTTCTTGTCCACGCGTCTCCATGGCAACGCGGCGTCAAATGAAGGCCGTTACCATGGAGATGTGACGTCAAATGACGCCGTGGGTCACATGACCCCGCAGCGTCATTTGACGCATCATTAGAGGCGAGGGGGGGGGGGGGGCGACCGAGGAGGCAGCAAGTAAGGGGGGCGCAGGCGCGTGGAGTTTGCGCACCGCTGCTGTAGCATATTAGAACATATGTAGATTACATTCTACAATTTCTATAACAAGGTGGGCTCATTTGCATGTCATTACCCAGAATCCCTGGCTGCAGTGGAAGCACCATATGCAAAGAGATAATGGGGAAACGCAGGGGGGCAGACCTGTGTGAGCTACACGTGAATGTGCTCACAAGTGATATTTGTATTTACTGCACACAGTACGGTGGAGGTTTTTGGCCACATTTTTACCCACAATAACTTCTATAAGGTGTGGCTAAAACAGAAAAAAAAATCTAAAATGGAAAAAATAAAATTATAATAATTTACTTTGTAAGTAATTAAGAATCATCTGGAATTCTGCAGTCAAGACAGAATCCACCAGACCGTTCCAAATGAGCTAATTATTCCTCTCCTGTCTAACCTCAGAACATGACGGGAAGGGAGGTGTGTGACTGGTACATTGTACTTCTGCAGTCCAAGCTCTTACCAGTCATGTGCTTTGGCTTAGTGAGAAAAGGCAGGTACACCACTGCGCTATTTACTTAGAAAGATTACTTTATCCCTTGTAGTGTATTTAAAAAAAACAAATTTGACAGAGTATTTATTATTCTAATATGTACACTGCGAAAAAAAACCCCACTGCTTCTAATTCACGAGATGTTTGCTGATTTTTAGCAACTAAATATCAACAATAATTTGTCCAAGGCATGTGGCTTAATGTTTAATTATGTTGAATATAATATTCGCTAAAGGGTTTTATTCGATTGTATTACATCTGTGATCATGAAAAGGCTTGAAATATTGAACCTGCCCAGGTGGCATTAAAGTGTGAACTAGAAATGTTCTCTCTAAACTATTCTGTACCCAACAAACTTAAATTGTCGATTGTAAAAAATATTTGTTTTCTCACGTATCTACTTTTTTGGCTGCACTGTAATGTAGAAAGCAAACATCTGTTTTACAATATGCAAATAAGACATGTTTTGGTTAATGCAGAATCAGCGAGTGCGGTTTAATTCTAACAATTCTATGGATTTGCAAAACATACAGAACCCCAATAAGCTCATATTGAACCCCCAAAATAACCACAATATATATATGCGTATAGGTGTCAAAGAGGAGTGCTACTGAGCATGGCAATATATATTTAAAACCAGAGACAGAACATGAAACACAGACAGAGCTCAGTGCTATATCCAGTGTTAGGACCCTTGAGATGTGGTCTGCCTTGGAGGGGCTCAAGGGCTTACAACACTTTGGTCAAAAGGTTAAATTAAAAGACTATTTTATTCAAAAGTTTCAAATTCTATGGATTTAGCAGTTTACCAACAATTAATCACGGGTCCCGCCTCATAGATATGGATTAATAAATTGTCGGATACTAAAAAAAAAAAAAAAAAAATACTAAATCCCAACAGTCATATATAAATACAAAAGATACTCACAACCTCTATTAACAAGTGACAAATTAATATCTAAAGTATGGGGTGCATGGGATAATGGGATACTAATATATACAGAGTGACCCAATAAGGGTCAAAAAGATCCCCCACAATTGCAAAAAATGAGAACCAGTCACATCAGAGATTTCTCTGATGTACTGTATAGCCCAGGTGTATTGACACCAATGAATACAACACAATTTTAAAACTATTAGGCTGGGGCCATGGTGCCTTCGCCCGCGAGGAGGCGTGCGGAGGCTGGGAAGTGACCCGCGTAAAGCGGGTGCTTTCCCTGGCCATGGTGTAAGGGGCGAGGGGCGTGCCTAGGGGCGTCACAGAGCTGGTTCGCCCTCATTGGGCGACTACTCACGTGACCGGCCTGTCACGGCAAGAAATCAGTTTCAACTGATATCCTGCGCAACGTGCGCCCCCTCCCGCCCGTCGCATGGATGCAATCACTGCCCTAACGCAGTCTGATCAGTCACCGCGCGGTCTGCGGCATCATGGCCCCAGCCTTAGTCTGATACACAAGAATTTGTGGCAATTGTGGGGAATCTTTTTGACCCTGCTTGAGTCACTCTGTATCTATAAACCCAACAGTGCATACAGTTAATGCAGGGGTGCGCAAACTATTGAGCTAGCCCCCCCTGCTTGCTCCCCCCGGTGCTCACACCCCCCATACCTTGTTTTCCGGCATCAAATTATGCCGCACCGTCATTTGACGCAACATTGCCATGGCGACGCGTCACACCACGCATCTGAATCCCGGTAAGGGAAGGTGAAAGGGGAGGAGTGGAGCGGGGGGGGGGAGAAGAGAATAAACCAAATGGCCCAAATCAATCTTTCTTAGTCCAGTACAACATTTGCACATTTAATACCACCACAGATCAGTTAAAAAAAACTTCTCAAATTCCACTCAATATTTAGACCGCAGGGAAAGCGGGTTCTCAACATGAAGATCCAATAAGCTTCCCTGCGGTCCAATAGCTTGAGTTTATTGCCTCCTCGTTCTTTTAATAGAACTTTTTCGATACCCCCAACAGTTAAATTTCTTGCACCCCCAAATTTACATTCCGTAAAAAATTTTGATACGGGGTGCGAACAGTCCTGTTTTTTAATAAGCCTCAGATGTTCCATCAATCTCGTCTTGAGAGCCCTAGTTGTTCGAGCTACATAATTCAATCCACATGTTAGTAGATACACAACAAATTGTGTATCACAATTAATGTAGGATTTGATTGGAAATGTTTTATTTGAACTAGAGCGCGCAAAGTGAGAGGATTGTACCATCAAATGACAAATCTTGCACCCCCCACATCTAAACGAACCCTTCGTAACGAATGTCTGAGTGGAGACTAAGGGAGTGGTAATGACGCTGGAGGACACAGCTGTAGCAATTGTGTTGGCTCGTCTATAGACAAAAACGTGGGCCTTTTTCAACAAACCTCTCCAGACTATGATCCATCCGTAAGAGATCCCAATGTTTCCACATTATCTGTTGAACTTGGTGACTATGTTTATTGAATTGTGTTATAAACCTAGGGATATAATCCATGTCCAGGGATGTATTTTCCTGCTCCTGTGTATTTTGTCTGACATTCTATATTTATTTTTGTTGGTATATTTTTTCTTTTTACTGTTGTTTATTGATTGAAAAAAGGATTGTCTATCCATAGAGGACACTTCCTCGAAAGCCTTTTGTACAACCTCGTATTTGTTCCCCCTCTGAAGGAAACGTTGGGTCAGCTCCTCAGACAGAAGCATGAAGTCGTCCCAAGTGGAACAATTTCTCCTCAGCCTGAGGAATCGACCCTTTGGGATACCCTTAACTGACCAGGTTTGGCAGCTGTCCGCTTTTAGAAGCGTGTATCTCGAATTCTGTTTTCTGCAGATATCCATTTGGATGTCTTTGTTGATATCTATTTAAAGTAAAAGGTCCAGGTAGTGTATGTGATGATGGTGAATATTGTGAGTGCATTTTAAGTTAAAAGAATTTTGATTAATAAAATAAAAAATGCATAAAGTGTCACAAAATCACCACCCCAAATCATAATCAAATAATCGATAAAGCGTTTATAAAAAGTGATGTGTTTTCTAAAAGGTTTAAGACTACCAAAAACATAGATTCCCACCACCCCATAAACAAATTAGCGTATGAAGTGCAAAACTAGTGCCCATCCCTGTGCCTTGTAATTGTAAATAAAACCTGTGATCAAAAAGAAAATAATTGTGAGTGAGTAAAAATCCTATAGTGTTCAAAATAAATGTGGTGTTAAATTCATTACTACCTGGACCCTGTAGAAAATAATGAACAGCCGCCAATCCCTGGTCATGGTTAATAATTGAATACAAGGAGGTCACATCCAGGGTGACCCAGATAAATTGTGACCCACATTTGATGTTTTTGAGATGATTGATAAGATCACTCGAATCTAAAATGAAAGATGGAAGATTCCTCACCAACGGTTGCAAATATCTATCAATATTTTGATAGACCATCACCCAAAGATCCAATACACGAAACGATTGGCCTCCCCGGAGGGTCGACCAATGTCTTATGGATCTTTGGGAGATGGTAAAAGGCAGGAATAATAAATAGGACATGGATTGACCAAAAATGTTATTTCATTTTTATTTAACACATTGGTCACTTTACCCAGTTCGATCAAGTCTAGAAAGGCCCTAAAAAAGGCATCCGTGGGGTCACCTGGTAGTCCAGAGTAGGTGGTAGCATCCCCAAGTTGACGATAAGCCTCCATGAGGTAGATAGCCCTACTCTGAACCACCCCCGTCCCACCTTTATCCGCATTTTTAATTACTAATTATGTATTTCTTTGTAATGATTTTATCGCTTGTCTTCATTAACACTAAGATTGTCCCTATGTGGATGTTTAAATGAAAAGCCATCAGCTAAGAGTCGTAAGTCTCTAATTATTAAGTTTTCGACAGTAGATAGATATTGACTTTTGGGACTATTTTAATGCTGCAATCTCTTTGAAGACAAGATACTTTGCATAACCAAGTCCACGTAAATGGTTATATAGGGGTCTGAAAGAAGCAAAGTAACAATTACCTCTGAACATACAGTAAACAGCTACTTTACAGACAGCGAATGTTTTCAGAAAACATAGATCAAAGCGTCTAAAAAACACGACCCACACGTGGCATCTTGAAGCAGATATTAGTATTAAGTAATGAGAAATCCCTTTGATCTTTTGGGCCTGGGAGGATTACATTTGCGACATAAAAATACACTGAAAGCCTAATCTCAACATGAAGCATTCCTGTTGCCGGAGGAATTGAATTTAATGATGCAAAGTAGTACAGCACAAAGTTAATACATTAACAAGCCAGATCTAAGCAAGATCTAACCTACAGCACCAGCACAAAAACATGTCCACCTGCAGTAACCAGAACATTGCCCAGAAGCGGTAATAACTCAAATTACTGCAAATCGCAAGCAACCCACACATTTCATATTTATACAAAATATTATTATTTTTTTCAAAAGAAAAGCAATAACATGTTTGCGATGTTAAACAGGAGAGTTTTATTTGGAAGCCTGCATTGTGTGTCTAGAACGTCTTGTCATGTTTTAGGAGGGAGTCACAGTCCAACAGTCGCCAGTTCTTGCGCCGTGCAAGTAGGACTCCATAGGTAGAGTGGTGGGGTGAAGAGGCAAAAGTGGGTGAGAGTGGAAGAGAAAAAAAGAGGGGTGAAAGAGGTGGGTGAATGAGAAAATGGAGGGGGCCAAAGAGAGAAGGGAGGGAAGCGAATGGGGAGAAAGAAGGGGGAAGAGAGAAGAGAAGGGGGGGTTAAGAGAAAGGGGCAGGCAAGAGAGGAGAGGGAAGCAATGAGGGAGAGGGAAGCAATGAGGGAGAGGGGAGCAACGAGGGAGAGGGGAGCAACGAGGAAAGGAAAGAGGGGAGGAAAGAGGGAAGCAACGAGAGAGGGGCGCAACGAGAGAGAGAGGGGCGCAACAAGAGAGAGAGAGGGGCGGAACGAGGGAGAGAGGGGCGGAACGAGGGAGAGAGGGGCGGAACGAGGGAGAGAGGGGCGGAACGAGGGAGAGAGGGGCGGAACGAGGGAGAGAGGGGCGGAACGAGGGAGAGAGGGGCGGAACGAGGGAGAGAGGGGCGGAACGAGGGAGAGAGGGGCGGAACGAGGGAGAGAGGGGCGGAACGAGGGAGAGAGGGGCGGAACGAGGGAGAGGGGCGGAACGAGGGAGAGAGGGGCGGAACGAGGGAGAGAGGGGCGGAACGAGGGAGAGAGGGGCGGAACGAGGGAGAGAGGGGCGGAACGAGGGAGAGAGGGACGGAACGAGGGAGAGAGGGGCGGAACGAGGGAGAGAGGGGCGGAACGAGGGAGAGGGGAGGAACGAGGGAGAGGGGAGGAACGAGGGAGAGGGGAGAGGGGAGGGGAGGGGGGGAGGAGAGGGGAGGGGGGGAAGAGAGAGAGAGAAAGAGAGAAAGAAAGAAAGCGAGACAGAGGAGGAAAGCGAGAGAGGGGTGGATTGTAACAAGTCCTCCAAATCACAAAAGATTCACAAATACAGTTACAAATTATAGGAGGAATGTTTTGCCTCGGTTCTATAAATGGGGGGGAAGGGGTGATGGGGGGGGAATTGCTTGTAATATTTCTGAACACTACCAAGGGTACCAAAGTATGGGACCTCGCTGTCTTTTCACAATGCCTGCCTGCCGTAGTAACTCCAAGGACGACGTGTCCAACAAGAGAAATGTCCTCTATTGTGTCAAGTAATTAGAAAAAGCCAAATGTTAAAACTAAACATTCAACAAGAATGCCTGACTTTCAAATGCCAGCGTCCCCGTGTATTTGCAGAGATGGTTGGAACTCATGAAACCGTGAAGTGTCAGAATGTATCCTGGGGACAGAGCCTGAGCACAGTGTGATGAATGGAATTGTCAGAGCAGATGGAACCAGGAACATTTTCTTTCTGCCACCGCCACACAAAAGCGCTGGCAACTAAATGGGATTCGTGCTACAAATAGAAAAAGACCTAATTAATAATTAATAGCACGTGCCGTGTACACCTTCTGATGCGATGCTGGTTTTTTTGGTCCGTTTGTTACTGTATCTGACAAATTCGCATCTGTTACTGCCGTGTGTGTCTTTGTGCCTGTTTGGTGGCCATGTTGGTGTAAGGATGGAATATCTGGTCACTATAGAAACAGGGGAAGCCACTGCTGCATTGGAGTAACTAAAACATGATCGGTCGTGTAACTGATGGCCGAGTGCTTTCACTTTGTTGCAACTCCAATACATTAGATAACATGTTGGTATTCAACCTTTAAAGGGGGGGGAAACCCTGAATATTTTTCTTATACCCAAAGAAGAGGTCTTCCAATTTATGTAAATAAAAATCACCCTAACAAATGTAATAATTCTTAAAAAGCAGCAATCTACAGTTTTTAGCAACAACACCCTTTTTAACATTGTGTAGTTGAATTCTGGATATAAATGTCTAAAAAATTGACTCCTGGGAGGTTAAAATGGCTGCTGTCATTTAGACAACAGAGGTTACCATGGTAATAGCATACTGTGCCATGTAACTGTACCAATTTAGCAGTTGCACTACATGATTTTGGCTCCGGTAAAACCAGCTGCACCCATTAGACATTAAGGTCTGTGTGTGTGGTAAGCTGCATAGGTTATGGGACTTCCATAGGGATTGTGTGAAAGCAAATCCGCCCAGCAGAACTCGCGTATTCAACAAAAGCATTTAAATAGTGCTGGATGACCAGAACTCACTACATTACAGTATGCACACTATCCACTTATACTATAAAGTTATACACACTAACCAATGCACTACAGTTTTACTTCTACTGTTTCTGTTGGTTTCCCCACATACCGATTAGATTGTAAGCTCTTCGGGGCAGATACTCCTTTTCTCCCAATCTTACATTAATGCATTCATGGACTTACCCCATCTGTATTATTATATTCCTTTTACTGTAATCCTATGTTCATAAAAATGGTAAATCGATGCATACCTGTCTGGCACATTGAATACCAATTAATTATTAAATACCTGTCTGGCACTATAAAAATGTACATCTGTACAAACTGTACATACACAAGTATTCTTTCACCTGTCACAATGATGGATACAATACGTCTATTACAGAATTGGAAGTTCCAGAGTTGGGACAAAATGACCGTAATCTTTTATTCACTTCCCTAAAGCAGTAAGAGGGTAGATGTAAACTCTCAGGATCCCATCAGTGAAATGGACAAAAAGATCTTAACACTTTGGTGACATTAACAACAGATACGCTGTATAAAGAAAGTAAAATGTAAATCAATATGCACTTTAATGGCTCTACAGGGACTGCAGAGGTTGGTTTTCTCCACTTCTCAAGTTCAGCTGTAAAAAAAAGGTGTGATCAACAGAGCAGATGTTTGAGAGATCATTACATTTTCTAGAGCTGTGAAAGGTTAGTGGGAGGACATGAAACATATACTTAATAAAACAGCACGGAGATTACACTGCGCAGGAATGAAACGACAATGAAAAACTTTTAGGAAGAATCTGGGAGATGAGAAATATCTGCTGCAGTAGCTACAGTTGATGATAGAAGTTGTTCTACTGTATTTGTATAGAATTGATCATGTTAGGCATACTGTCCTGTACATAGAAGAATCAGCAGGTTCAACGAAGTTCTGTCCGGCAGGACTTACAATTTATTTTTTGTCTTGCTGAAGCAAGAATAGATCGGGATTGTCCGAGACACCATAGCTGAGCTGACATTTCTCATTATAAATGCGAATATCTCAGTCTTCAACTGAGCCACCTGTGCTGAAGCGGACTGGAGCTGGCCACCCCTGCTTTATTACAAGGCCGTTCTAAGAAATCTCTAATGATTGTTTCGAGTATCAACAGCGGACCAAGAAGTCTTTGAATATATATGTAGCCAGGTCACCTGATGGCTACTATTCTGCTCAAGACTGCTGCAATCAGGTTGCCAGTAGTTTCTGTGGGGTATTCCCCCTCCGAGGAGCTGCACTTGAGTGACAGCAGGTGGTGGTGACATCAGACCTGATGCCCTCCTCCTGGCTGTACTTAAGGGCAGTACCGCCCCAAATTTAGGAGTTGTCCTTCCCCACTGAGGAAGGCAGGTCGCACAGTGGAAAGGCTGAGATTGGGCCTTCTCCAATCCTCTTCCCTCTGGGGGAGAGGGAGGGTGGACCATACCTCTGCCAGGGAGGTGGGGAAGAGCTAGGACGGCTGCAGGTGCCTTTGGCTTGTAGTGGCGGTCCAGGGACCATCCTTCAGTAAAAGCTGAGAGTACTGCATCGGGCAGAAGCCTACTGTGTAACTGTGCTTTACAGAAGACAATAAACCGTTCCGGTTATATACCTCCTGCCTGGTGCGTGGCCTTACTGGGGGGAGAGGTAATAGTTCTACCGGGGGAGAGGTAATAGTTCTACCGTGGGAGATCACATTCAGTTCCTGGTACCTACGGCAGATGGAGGCGCTGCACTGCTAAAGAGATATGTGGGGCATGAACCCCAGAAGCCTAGTCCTGTGTTACCCCTACCATCGGTGGATGACTCAGCCCTCCTGTTACCAGCACCATACAAAGAAGTATTAGACAAATCACCCACCGGGTGGGGGAAACACCGTTACACATACAAATCTCCGTGCTAATCCATCACTCACAAAAGGTAAACAAATATTTGAAATAGCTGGTGTGACCTGCAATAAAATGATCTAATATTCCTCCTCCACCTGACGTATGGGCGTTACCAGTCCCTGGTCTTGCACTTTTATTTTATGGGTGAATTAACACAAATTCAAATGAGTCAACAACTACGATATACCAATTAGAAACACAATGTCCAAATATATCCACGGAGCAATGAACCTTCAGTTATGTGTCTGAGAATTCACGTCTGCCTTGTGGGCCAGGGAAGGCTTTGCGTCTGCAATGACTACATTAATCTGGGTTCTTAGGCAAAGCACCAGGCCCCTTTCTCTTCATCAATCATGGTCGTTCAGAACACCTATTTGTAGATGTCATCTCCACAGTATTCAACTGGCAGTATACATCTCATCTTACAAGATTGCATATGTACAGGGTTCAGTGTAAAAGCATTGACACTGCTTATTACTCTCAGCTTCAAATCCAACGATGTAGTTTCAAATGACACTGAATTTCACATGAAGTTTGTAGCCCTTTTTCTGATGCTCCCAAAGGAACTACTGGTCACTGTACACAACCTGTGACTCCAGGAGATCTGAGCCTCCGCTAGCTGGGAGCCTGGGGTAAGACTTATAGCGCAGCGCCTCCACTTACCCTGGATCCCCGTGAGGTGAGATTCCCCTGGGCAAGAAATACAACAACACACATATGAATGCAACCAGTTTTACTGTAACGCAACAGTACCTTATCACTTTATCATATCAATTCACATAACCTAACACATAACCTTAGCAGCAATGCCTAACACCCTGATAACTGGTACCGTCCTTATAACGATAGTGGCTCAGCCACGCTCCTATTGAGTACCGTCTCTGTCCCGCTACCGCGTCCTCCACACCGTGTCCGTGTACGGTAATGTATTGGTATAGGCTCAGTTCTTTAGCCACTCGCTTAGCGTATCTAAAGAGTTACGCCTAAGGCGGGATCAGCGCCTGGTGCACTTGATGTAATAATACCTTCCGGTCACGGCGGTGACCGGTAACAACTTCGCAAAGGGTCAGACGAATCCGCGGCCTGCCTCCTGGGTCTTAATGTCCAGCCGTCTGGTCCCAAACGACTCGCCACAACTGCAACTGTGCTTTGTCCCTAACTGGTACTCAGTAAGGGTGATGCTCGCTACCACTATAGGGCGTCCCTGCAGCACAGCAACCTACGGTGACTTCAGGGAATACTCCTAGGGTCTGCGGGGTAGAACTGTCCTATGCAGGCGTCTCCCTGACCCACTGCACCCACACTACCTCTTCCTTCACCTCCCGGATCCCCTCTCACTAGCTTCTCTCTAATACCTGCAGCAACCCACTGCACTCACACTGTACCTGCAGCAACCGCACTGCACTCAACCTGGTACCTGCAGCTACACTGTGCCTTCTTGTCAGCGCTCACAGCACTGACAGCCGTGACACTGACAAGAATGCACACACACTCACACCTAAGGGCAGGGTCCCTACCTTAGGGGCCGTCCCTCAGTACCTACCCACTACCCTAACAGGGATTGGGGCCTGCCTGGGACCTGGGGATACCTTACCTGGTGTAGGAGCCACTTGCTCCCTACACCCTGCCTTCCCCTTCCTGCTCCCAGCTCCAACTGCCGTTCCTAAGCCCGCGAATTGTATCTCTTTCCCCCTGGCAGAGAATCCTTGGCCCTCAATTAGTCCCCTTGGTCAACTTGGGGACACCTGGAATGCTTGGCCTTACGCCTCATGGGAGTTGTAGTCCCGCAGAGGCCTCTATAGCATTGGGGCCGCGTACGCGCGTCTCCTGCGCATGCGCGACTCCCTAGCTTCTTTCGCGCATGCGCGATCACGGCGCATGCGCGCGCAACTGTAATGGCGGCCCCCGCTAGCCGGGTGCGCCGCCGGGACTCTGAGCGCTCCCTGCTCCGGCCCCCACCTTCTTGTCGTGCCGGCGGGTCCGTCGCTGCCTCCGGCGGCACCCGCGACCGCTCGGCACTCAAGGAGGGGGGTCTCCGAGGAGGAAAATAGACCGGGGCTACAAGTTTATGCAACAAATCAGAATAGTTTAGATTATTCTGAAAAATAAATTAAGTAGGTTGAGGTAAATTGTGAAGAGAAAAAAAAAAAAACCATGAACCCCCTCACCCGCATCAAGTTAGGATTTATTGGCATTGAAATAGCATAGATAACAAACAAATGGATAGGTTTAATTAAAAAAATAACAATGATACATGACGTCAACTTAAGCAGTATTGACCCATTCCTATTGAGCCTATCCTTTAGTGACAGCGAACAGATAGTTCGCACTTGGCACTTCTGCCCTTCTATTGGCTAATTGATATATCTCAGTGAAAAGAAGATTTTTCCCTATTACAAGAACGTCTTGAATTGATCATACTCTTTAGTGCAAAGTTTGCTGTGCATAAACAGAGGAGGCTATACAATATACAGTGTGTGTGTGTGCGTGCGCATGTGTATGTATATGTGTGCGTGTGCATACACACACACACACACACACACACACACAAAAACACATATATATATATATCAGTACCGTGTTAGCCAAGCTTCAATAATCAAAAAATAAATAGATGATATCGTTCTGTGGCTAACGAAATGCTTTTATTTGTGCGAGCTTTCGAGACACACTGATCTCTTCTTCCGGCGATGTTACACTGTATGATGTATCATCTATTTATTTTTTGATTATATATACACATATATATATATATATATATATATAGTGGTCGACTATCCTATATTATCCTATATTGATTGGTAAATGAATAATAGATAATTGCAGTCACACGATTGTGAAGCAACAATTTTGAATGTATAATCTGGAATTAATAAATGACATTAATTAATTAACATCAATATAGGATAATTATCCAATATAAACATAGCAACTTCTAAAAACAAGTTGATAATGTTGTTTTTAATATATATTTGCAGTTACATGCTTATAAATGTGAAATCTATGTATGTCTGTATTTTGATTATATTTCATCTCATTTACATCAATGTTTTATATAGTTATTAGTTAATATGTACAAAGTAGTTCAATTACAACTCAATATGGTTAGCACAGATGACCCAATTTAGGGCAATATTGGGCGTATTTTACTTGAATTTTGCAATTAGATGGGAAGCCATTTAAATAGTAGCCCAATTAGAATGCACGTTATCCCCTGATGAAATCCGTCAATCTGAAGAAACGCGTAGGGCACGTGGTTTCAAGGAGCTACGTTTGGTGGAATAGCTCGTGCGTCTGCTGCCAGGAGAGGGAGGGCGTTCCCTGAGCCACACACAGCATCTAATGCTGGAACAACAGACTGTATACCTGAATTTCCGGAGGGACATCTGACTGTGTTGTACCGATAGCAGTGAGGTCTGATGTACTGAAGTAAACATTCGGCGAGCAGCTACTTGTTGGCGCATGGGTTTACCCATACAATGCTTATTTTGCATTGACAAATTTTGAGTGTGCATTTGTCTTGTGATTTTTTATTAAAATGTTGTTACCAGATTTTACACATG
Source organism: Ascaphus truei (assembly GCF_040206685.1). Lineage (NCBI taxonomy): Eukaryota > Metazoa > Chordata > Amphibia > Anura > Ascaphidae > Ascaphus > Ascaphus truei. The sequence goes on along the minus strand of NC_134485.1, from coordinate 35,213,308 downwards.
GATCGGGCGCTTTTTCTCTTGTTTCTCCAATATATATTTATATTTATATATTTGGAAGAGTAAACTAATCGTAAGAAGCCTTTTCCAGGGGAAATATATTTTCTTATTTTAAAGTCCGGGCTCCAAACATAACATTTTACTGAGAGATGCTAGGTTTTTCCTTACCCTTGGGCCAAGTCAAACGACTCGTTATGCAACTCCCTGCATGAGGGATAAGGAGTGCATATAGTCAAACACACTGAGCTGTGCAAGTACGGCCGGGCGGCCAAGACTCGTACGTGCAAACAAAATCAGCACACGCAGGAATCCGAGACTCGTACGTGCAAACAAAATCAGCACACACAGGAATCCGAGACTCGTACGTGCAAACAAAATCAGCACACGCAGGAATCCCAGACTCGTACGTGCAAACAAAATCAGCACACGCAGGAATCCGAGACTCGTACGTGCAAACAAAATCAGCACACGCAGGAATCCGAGACTCGTACGTGCAAACAAAATCAGCACACGCAGGAATCCCAGACTCGTACGTGCAAACAAAATCAGCACACGCAGGAATCCCAGACTCGTACGTGCAAACAAAATCAGCACACACAGGAATCCGAGACTCGTACGTGCAAACAAAATCAGCACACGCAGGAATCCGAGACTCGTACGTGCAAACAAAATCAGCACACACAGGAATCCGAGACTCGTACGTGCAAACAAAATCAGCACACGCAGGAATCCCAGACTCGTACGTGCAAACAAAATCAGCACACGCAGGAATCCCAGACTCGTACGTGCAAACAAAGTCAGCACACGCAGGAATCCCAGACTCGTACGTGCAAACAAAATCAGCACACGCAGGAATCCGAGACTCGAACGTGCAAACAAAATCAGCACACGCAGGAATCCCAGACTCGTACGTGCAAACAAAATCTGCACACACAGGAATCCGAGACTCGTACAGTACGTGCAAACAAAATCAGCACACGCAGGAATCCGAGACTCGTACGTGCAAACAAAATCAGCACACACAGGAATCCGAGACTCGTACGTGCAAACAAAATCAGCACACGCAGGAATCCGAGACTCGTACGTGCAAACAAAATCAGCACACGCAGGAATCCCAGACTCGTACGTGCAAACAAAATCAGCACACGCAGGAATCCGAGACTCGTACAGTACGTGCAAACAAAATCAGCACACGCAGGAATCCCAGACTCGTACGTGCAAACAAAATCAGCACACGCAGGAATCCCAGACTCGTACGTGCAAACAAAATCAGCACACGCAGGAATCTCAGACTCGTACTTGCAAACAAAATCAGCACACGCAGGAATCCGAGACTCGTACAGTACGTGCAAACAAAATCTGCACACGCAGGAATCCGAGACTCGTACGTGCAAACAAAATCTGCACACGCAGGAATCCCAGACTCGTACGTGCAACCAAAATCAGCACACGCAGGAATCCGATACTCGTACGTGCAAACAAAATCAGCACACGCAGGAATCCCAGACTCTTACGTGCAAACAAAATCAGCACACGCAGGAATCTTTTCCTTATTGGAAGTAATAATTACTCATATCTACTAGACTAGAGCACACTGGAAATAAAGCAGGACTCGGATCAGAATGTCCTACTGTATAGGCTCATTGGCGGTGATCTCCAATGGGTGTACGGTGGCTTATTGTATGTGACTCTTGCACACACACCTCAATAGCCTTTTTTTATTTTTTTTATTCCCTGAAAAGGTGTTTTTTTCAGTTGAATATTTCTTCAAAAATGTAAACACACCAGGACATGTACAATGAAATAGATCATAGGGACAAAAATAGTAAGAGAAAAGTTTGCAGCATATTTTTTCCGCACCAACTATGTGGAACAGACTAAGGGCCCTATTATTCAACATATAATGTCGCAGCGAGCGTTTGGGGCGATTTTGGCTGAAAATCCCATTGGTCTATGGATAACAGGCTGAGCACTGCGTCATGTTTAATTGCCCACAGGGAGAGATAAAGGGCGATCCTGTATAATGATAGTTTGAAAAAGAAAAGGAGTAACTACGGTACCCCCCTTTCTCCTGGCGCAGGTAAGTGGGGGTTAGTGGGGGGTGCGGGAGTGCGGGGACCGCCGGCAGGGGGCGCAGGGAAAAAAAGTTTGCGCCCCCCTGTGCTAGGAGATAGTTATGAAAAGCAGAGCTGCAGACCTGTCTGAGACGTGAATGTGCTCATTAGTGATATTTTCATTAGATGAACTTCAATACAAATCTTTGTTTGATCAACCTCTGTGCAGTGTCCTTCCTTTAGACTTCTTGTTTAGGTGATATTTACTATTTTTACGATGATTTCATGAAACATGCACACGGCATGTCTAAATTCTGTGCCAACAGAGGCGAGGAAGGAGAAGAGACAATGATCGACAATGATTGGTACTAAATTGACCAGGATGAAAATGGACAAAATCAAGTGATAGTTGTGGGTGCAAAACTGTGAATTAGTGGTGAATTGCAGGAAAGGAGTGAAGGGCATAGGGAGAGATGCTCTTCCAGAGCGTTCCCGTTGTTGCACACCACCCTTTAAAACTTAACATTTAACAGTATTAAAAATAAAACATACATCACTGTTCTAACATTTTAGATAAGTGATCCATTATTGCTAATTTGCAGATGAGCTTTAAAGGAGTAGAGTAGATTACTAGATTAGTAGATTCTCTGTGGTAATCCGATAAGCACTGGAAGGTATAAAGGAACAGGGCACTACGGCTTTTCCAATGCAATTTTATTGCCAAAAGATTTGACGTAACGATTCGGCTTTACATGGCCTTTAGCAAAAGAAAAAAATGGCTTCCTTTTGATAAAGGCCATGTAAAGCTGAAACGTTGCGTCGAATCTTTTGGCAATAAAATTGCATTGGAAAATCCGTAGTGCCCTGTTCCTTTATACCTTCCTTGAAAGGAGTAGTACATTCCTTTATATGAGTGGTTAATTTCACTGTTAGGGGCTATAAAGCTAGCGAACTGCTGACAGGTAAGATGGAATACAACACTGAGTTTAACACTAGTATGTGGTTAGCCACTAAGGTAACCATGTTATTGAGGTATGCCACCTTCTAGTGCAGTGGTCTTCAACCTTTTTCTCTCTCTCCGGGCACCTCCAATCAGTGTTCAGCTGGGCAGGACAGTGACAGAAGACACAGGACAGAGACAGGCAGTGAGTCACAGGAGACAGAAGGAGGCAGTGTCATAGAAAACACACACACACACACACACACACACACACACACCAGAAAATACAAATGACAGACACACAGACACACCTCTCTACTGCCCATACTGCTTCAGCTTCTGCTTGGCTACATCCCCCAGGCTCCCGACACCTCCTCCTGCATTACCCAGCAGCAACCAATCAGGATAGAGGAAACTGCCCAGCCCCCTGGTAACTGCCCTGCTCTCTCCCTGCTCTGGGAGATCAGGGAAATCCCGCTGCACAATTTTGATCCTTTCACGGAACCCCAGGGTCCAGCGGAACCCGGGTTGGGAATCACTGCTCTAATCTAGTCGGATCAAATGGCTATTAGCAATAATCGCAGGGTTTGTGGTCTAGAATTGCCACATGCATCTACCTGCAAACGTAGAATAGCAACATTGAATCTCTTGGCAGAATGGCTATAAAGCTGTATCTGTGTAGGAGGCACTCCCGATGAGATCAGGAGAAACCGTCTATTCAGTCAGCTGTCTGTATACCTGGTATATACCTGTAGGGAATGGTTAGACTCACCACCCAAGAGTATAGCACTTGCGAGTGGATTAAATATTACACTGCAGAAACTGTCAGTGTTTGCAGGAGTATTGCACCTACAACTAGGCACAAATTGCTATTTTGAATGAACACAGGGTTTGGGGTCTATAATTACCAAAATTAACTACTACCTTGCGAAAAATAGCAAAAATCAATTAATATCAATGACAGTCTTCCGTTAAGGGCAACTGTAAAGTATAGCAGCCATATCGCTCTAGAAGGCAGTGCGCCTGTGTTAACCCAGGCTGTATCAAATCAGCTGTATGAAATCAGAGGAGGACATCTATTCAGTGATGATTGAAAAACCCCCACGGGGTAAATGTGTGGTAAGAATATAGATGTCAGTAAACCCCACCCAATCATGACCTTATGGTCTATAGCGGAGTGTAGCTAGATGCAGTAATTGGAACAGAGAGTAGAAGTGCTCTGCCACTCGCTAACTGAATATCCCACTGGCTAAGCCCTGACGCTCTATAAAAATGTTTGCCAAACTTCCTTACTGCAGACCCGTGTCTGCGTCTGCTGATGTAATGCTAACGTGCCCGATGCCTGTTTCCCTCCAACTACGGAGCTTCGTCAGGGGAAATTCGCGGATGTGCTCAAACGGGGGTTAATAAAGGGACTCGTTCTGAGGTAATCACAGAATCAGTTGTTGCGCAGGCCCTGTTACTTGTATCCTGGGTGGTGCACTATAACGCAGATAATATGCATATTCCAAACATTGTGGGGGTCGTAAAGTTATTAGAAATTAATAAACGGATAGCAGTGATACTGTGTTAATTATAGGTATCTTGGATAGCTTTAATGATAAGAGAAAATGTATGGAGCAAGTTCTGTATGGATCGCACGTATTGGTCACACCATGAAGAATACATGAAGGCAGATGTTCGTAAATATGAATAACTATGGAACATTTTACCAGTCAGAGGAGGAAGATGTGATTTTATTTTCTATTATTTTAGTGTATTGTATCTGATCTATTAAAATGGTACAGTGGGATGCTGGAGGGGTATCAATCTATGAATGAGGTAAATCTGAATCCTTCATTGAGGCCATTACGACTGCACACTTTTAATTTATAGATCCACTCTGCCTCAATACAGAGTATTTTTTTTGCCCATATCGCCTCCTCTCACTGAACCGTTCAAATGGTATATTCCCATGAAAAACGTCAGGCAGTTCACATCCCATTATGCCTCTGATAAATATGTCTAGCGACCGGAGTGTCAAGTGTATGTTTGATGGAATTGTCGTGCTCCAGGATACGTATACATATTAGTCTCGTTGTTTCCCCAACATATCTCTTGCCGCAAGTATATGTAATTAGATACATAACGTTGACAGTTCGACAGTTGGTGAATGCATTGGATGGTGAAGTGTTTGCTTTTATCATGGTTAGAGAATGTTTTGGAGGGAGAAACAGGATTGCAAGCCTTGTAACCCTGACATTTATACATCCCCTTGACTGGGGAGGTAAGCCAGTTAGTTGATCGCACTCGCTGGTGAGGAATATGGACCAAATTATCACGCAGATTTTTGGAACGCCTGCTTGTGATAGTTGGAATAAGACCCAAAGTTTCTTTGAGATCACTGTCAACAAGGATGAGATGCCAATGTTTCATAAAGATGCATTTAATCTCCCACCCATCTTTTATTGTACTGTCAAGTGCTCAATTGTACGCTCTTTTCAGAACATTGAGACTGTGGCCACAATTCAGAAATCGGTCCCTCAGGTCTTTGGACTGTGCTATAAAGTCTTTCAGGGTGCAGCAATTCCTCCTTAATGTGAGGTATTGTCCTGCTTGTATCCCTGCCACTAAACGCAGAGGATGTTGGCTCTATGCCCGGAGTAGACTGTTTGTTGCCATGCGTTTTCTGAATACTTTAGTCTGAATGTTGCCCAGAGAATCTTTGTCAATATAGAGATCCAGAAAGGTGATGGCTGTTTTGCTCATTTCTATTGTTCGTTTAAGATTAAGGTGGTTCTTATTCAAATGTGCTACCAATTCAGAGAAGTGTTGCGGGACGATTCCAAAGAATGAAAATATCATCTATGTACCTGATCCAAATGTCCACAATTATCAAATGTGTTTATTCATAATAGCAATTTGATCCCATAGAAGGTGGCATACCTTAATAACATCGATAGTTACCTTAGTGGCTAAACTAAACCACATACTAATGTTATACTCCATGTTGTATTCCACCTTACCTGTCAGCAGTTTGCTAGCCCTACATGCAGTTCTATGGCTCCTAACTGTGATATTAACCACGCATATAAAAGGAATGTACTATTCCTTTAAACCCCATCTGCAAATTGGCAATAATTTATCACTTTATTTAAAAGAGTGGTCATTTTCACTGCCAAAATGTCATCTACTTAATACTTTTAATTACTACTTAAACTCAAAGAACAGCGATATATGTTTTATTTTTAAAACTATTAAATGTTAAGTTTTAGTGTGCAACAAAGTGAATTCTCTGCAAGAGCATCTCTCTAATGGAGGAACATATATACACACACACACACACACACACACACACACACACACACACACACACACACACACACACACACACACACACACACACACACACACACACACGAACATGGAAGCCAGCACTCTGACTCTGTCCCCTTGCCCTGGTGAAAATTGAAGAAATTGGTAGCGACCACCATAATAAATGACAAATGTTTCATTCATGACATTGGTGCCGTTTTCTTCAATTTGTCACTTCGGGGAGATTATATTAGATGGTGTTTTTTTGCTGTGCCCACAGCTTGAAAAGGTTGCGGAACAGGTGCACCTCATAGTGCAGTGCCAGTGCTGCCACAAAGAATTCTGGGGTGCTACTTTTCACAGTCTGGCCACTGTCAATTTCTACAATAGGAAGAAAAGCGATGCAGAGTTTATATTGCACTAGGGCCACTGTTCCTGAGTGACACAAAGTGTATCAGGAACCAAGAGGAAGTTGCTGGTTTAGCATGTAGTTCCTCGCGGAGAAAAGCCTCTGAGGCTTTTACATCCCATGCCATGATGCCTACCATGGAATAAAGGATTTTTATCTACACATCGGTATCTAGCCCCCTTATTTGGCATTGCTGTTCTCCGGTCTCCGCGAGGAACTACATGCTGTACACCGTCCACGTTATGCACGCTGTGGGATCCACCGGACAGGAAAACTCTCCTACGTGAGTACCCCGGTTCATTCACTATGGCTGGGTGTCTACAAATATAAGTGTCTTTCTCCAGGGGGACATCATTATTGTGGTACTGGGAAGTCAGAGATTTCTTTACTGACTTTACCATTTTACACAGATTCCCCACATTTTAGGAGCGATTATATTAGACACGGACACATATGTGAACAGAGAGTGGTGGTTATCCCTGCCTGACTTTATTTATTTATCCATCAACCATATCCTAGATCATCATCTAGCAATACCCCACAGCTTAGCACGGATTTCTAGGAACCCTGTGTCCCAGTATCTTTTGAAGTTGCTGGTTTAGCTTTGACCAGCTTTCTCACATACGAAATAACAAAAGAAAAACACAACGGTCCAAAAAAAATAAACAAGAGAAAATATAAATGATACCAATGCATGGTTACGTTTTTATTTTTAAAGCGATTATAAGAAATCAGGCTTGAGCACACTGTCAGTGACACCGTACTATTGCAGCTTTGCATTCTGTTGAAGTGTCAAAATCTTGTCTTTAACTCCCTCATATCACACCTCCCACCCTCAGCATCCCCTGCCTTGAGCTCCCTGTCAAGTCCCTCCGAAGCCTGCATATCAGATATAAGCAGTAAATTAACATTCATCCCATCATGAAGCACCCACACAGGCGCAGGAAATTTGCATCCCTGTATCTCAAAAGTAGCACAAAATACATCACTTGACAAACATATTAAGACAGGGAGATCGGTATTTGTAAGCCAGAAAATTCCAGCCGAGAATTTTATCAAAGGATCATCAAAACCGAGATGATGTTTACCCAAGAACACTGTATAACCCAAAATCCTAATGGCCCCCTGCTGTATTACACACAGCGTGGTATTCGTCAAATCAGAATACATATTCACTGCAAGACTATCCTGCAGAATATTGCAAGAAAAGTTAAACACAAATACTTGACAGGCTTAAGTATACATGTTGCTAAGTGTAGGCCAACACTTTTGTGCAAACATCACTGCACAGGAAGAATGCTAAAATCTGACTCACTTGCACACAGTAACGTTTCTATAGAATTCAGTATGGTTAGTACAGTGGTATTGCCACATATAGGCCACTAGAATGGCCAAAGGCACGGGACACATTTGCATGTCATTATTCTAAACCAGGGTTGCGCGAGATTGTCAGGGGGGGGGGAGGGGGAGGTGGCGCGGTGGTTACAGAGGTCTCGCGCTCTTCCCAAAGGCATTTCAATTAAATGTCAGGGGAGCGGCGAAGGCCTCTGTAACTTCCCTTACCTTGGCTAGGGCGGCTTCTGGCACCGCGGCGTCAAATGACGCTGTGGGGTCACGTGACATCAGAACACCGGAGACAAGGTGAGGAGTGGGGGCGCAAGCAGAGGGAAAGAGCCGGCAAGGGGGCGCAGGGGAAAAATGTGCGCACCCCTGTTCTAAACTACAACTAAACTATACAAAAACACAGTGTTTTCCTTATATATGGACATAGCGCAGGAAGGAATGTTGCAGTAATTGAAGTGCAGGTGTGGGGGTGTAAGCACTAATTACTACAATTCTTAAAGCCCCTGCAAGCATCGCTTTGTATCTGAAAAACAAAGTACTTTTACATTTCATCAGCCAAGTTTCAGAATGGAAATAAAAACACGTGTCATTACAATTTATCATTAGTCTGGGGAACAAATAAGAGGACTGGTGATTTCAATGTACACAACAATATTTTGGGGTCTGTTATTACAGCTTCTATTCAAGATATTACCAACTGTGCTATGTTAGGATCTTCTTTCCTTTCAAGGCATAAATTACACATGATGACAATTTTTTCAGACAGCTGTAATAATTTAACGTGACAAATAACGGAAGAAACGCATTTCGTGGTGCTAGCGTTATTCTGTACTGGGCATTTAAATACGGACGTGAACATTTGCTCAATAATGTGAATGTAATGTCACCACCCGCAGGGTCACTCAAGACAACAAGCAAAACGCTTGCTTGTTAAGGTCCGAAACGTTGAAATCACATTTACATCATTGTGAAATTACGCCATTATCCGATATTAAAATACTGATGCCAGCAACATTTAAGGCAAAATCTTATTGCAGGGGGGCTCAAGTCCAGTTCCCAAGCCCCCCAACAGGTCCTGATATCCCTGCTTCAGCACAGGTGGCTTTATCAGAGTCTCAGTCAGGGAGGGTGTATGGGGGTGGTTGGGGGGGGGGGGCGTGTGTGTGTGGGGGGGGGGGGGACGGGGACGTGTGTTTAAGGACTTAAGTTCAGCACCCCTGCCTTATTGCCTGACAAAATGTCAAAGTAACATTCCTCACCCTGGTGCGGTAATCCAGCAACATTTCAGGGTAAGAAATTTATATATACTGTATTTTATGTTATCCATATGACTTACCCAGTTCGGTGGTACCTTACTCAGGGGTGCGCAATCTTTTCCCCGTGCACCCCCCTGCCTGCTCTCCTCGGCGGCCCACCAATCCCTCCCCCCCCCCACCGTGTTCGGCCCCGGCGTCAAATGATGCACGGGTTACCATGATGACGCGACGCTGGAAGGGAAGTGGGTTATAGAGGCCTCGTGTGGTCCCCCGGCATTTAATTGAAGTGCCTGGGGGGAGAGCGCAGGACCTCTAAAACTGCCGCACCACCCAACCCCCCCAGAAAATCTAGCGCCCCCCTGTTTGCGCACCCCTGCCTTACATTGTACACGCTTCTTGTTTTGGACAGCCTGAGCAGGATTGCTGCTTTCATTCCAGCTGCAGGCAGGTATTCATGATAAGAATATATTATCAAGAAATATTGTAAGTGCCTTTATCTAACTTTGCCTCAACTAATGTCCTCTTCATATCTTTCTGGCTTCATAGAATAACCCTCACTGGATCTGTAATCTCTCTATCTAATCTACCTGTGCCTGCATTTGTTCTCTGCCCAAGCCCTACTACATCCCTGCAATGTCTGAGAGCACTCCTCCTCAAACCAGCCTTCCATTAAGCTAGTCAACATATCCTCCTCCCTAATATTCTGCTTCATTCAGTACCTGACAGTTCGTTTCCCACACTACTTGCACTGTGCAGCCTCTCTGATTATATGCACTTACATTCTTGTACCATATGCATTTACATATCCTATTACATCGATTTATCTCCAGCTACACTGGGCAGGCCAGGGGAGTGCACATTGTTTCCACTTATATTCGTAGCCCTTATACTTGGCATTGATATGTCTTGATTTAACGCAGGGGTGCGTGCCCCCGAGAATTTTTTTTTTTTGGGGGGGAGGGGGAGGCATGGCGGTTACAGAGGCCCCACGCTCTTCAGCGTGAGGCCTCTGTAAACTCACTTACCAGGCTTTGGTCCACGCATCTCCATGGCAAAAGGCGTCAAATGACACCGCAGGGTGTCTATACAAGTGGTGGCAACTCCAGTTCTCAAGGGCCACCAACAGGTCAGGTTTTCAGAATATCCCTGCTTCAGCACAAGTAGCTCAATCAAAGGCTGAGTCATAATGACCAAGTCACTGATTGAGCCATCTGTGCTGAAGCAGGACTGGAGTTGGCCACCCCTGTTCTTTATAAAATGCAAGATTGCAAATCTGGTAACAATTTGAATGCTGAATGGCCAAAGAACTAAAGATCTCGGAAGGTTAACCATGGAAGACTTCACTTCCACCCATTTTACTTGTCCGCATTACGCTATCGCACTGACTGAGTTATAGTTATGGCCAGCGTGGAACGCGTCAGACAACTGAGAATATCTCAAAGTATTGGGCTATCTGGGCGGGACATCACATTTAAGTACGGATACTAAAATGAACTTGTGTAGCAGAAACACGAATCAAAACCTTGGACTGTTTCTCACCCAAGCATCTGTAGGGGACCACGATGTGAGTGTGGCTCTTGCACTGCTTGCGTCCTCTCTTGCACCAGTTCTGGATCGTCACCGGCTGGTTGGCTTCAACCACATTGGTGATCTGCAGCTCTGGGTACACCTGAAGCAGGAGAGATGAAAGATGAGACATTAACAATTTTCCTACGGCTTTATTACACTTTGTTCATGTCATTTTTTTAATGACAGCAGCACAGGATGCAACATAGTCATTTAACCTGGGTTTGTAAGGGCACATTTAGTAATATCAGTACTGAATACATCTGCCCACTTCTACAACTGCTCAATTATTTCCTTAAGATTTGCAATCGTGGAATAGTACTTACAGTACGTCTATAGCTTTGCGCTACATCAAACCGCCCCTAGATATAACAACCCCCTTCACTGAACTGCTGTCCACTTTTTCAATGAGCACGTTATATAGAATATTGAATATAAAAGTCCATCTTACAAATAAATGTAGGTTCTCATTCCTTTTCACCTATACCCATTTCCTTCTCCACGCCGGAGAAAATACGGGACTGAAAAGCTGCACTCCTGGGAGGAAGTATTACTATGATTGTATATTCCAGGATATATAGGTGATAGAAATAGGAAATGGGCATCATAGAAAACGTCCACACATGACTTTTGTGGTTATGAAAACTAGAGGTGAGTGAGCTTGGAATCCGACATCCCGAAGCCTTAGCAAATCCAAGCAAAATGTAGTGCATCACAAAACTATGCCACAGATGTGCCATGTAAAGCAGGGGTTCCCAACTCCAATCCTCAAGACCCCCAACAGGTCAGGTTTTGAGGATATCTCAGCTTCACCACAGGTGGCTCAAAACCTGACCTGTTGGGGGGGGAGAGTGTTGGGGGGGAGGGGGGAGAGTGTCGGGGGGGAGGGGGAGGGTGTCTTGTAGACTGGAGTTGAGAACCAATGATGTAAAGAACTAATCAATGTTTATATTACAATTCTATTGCTCACGATGACCAACCCCTCACTCATTCAGAGATGTACTACATACACAGTTGCAAAGTTTTGTGACATATTATTATTATTATTAATAATAATAATAATAATAGCATGTTCTTGTATAGCGCTGCTAGTTTTACATAGCACTTTACAGAGACATTTTGCAGGCACAAGTCTCCTACTTAACATTTCTTACAGACAAATGAATGAAATGTAGCTTTTGACTGGTAATATATCTCTGCCGACGCTTTTCAAACCTTTTATTTTTGCAACATTAGGGTCTATCATCTATCAGCCCCACGGCATTGTTGTGGACTTCCATACTATTTACACCCACCACCAATTCTTGTAAGAAGCTGCATTTAAAGTGTGTGTGGTACCTTTTTCTGACCCCAAATATAAACACATACACTGACTAAGGAAACGCTATAGCGAACAGCATATCGAGAAGGCAGAAGCCCATATTTACTAAAATGATGCTACTCCATAAAGGAACACCTTACAGCCCAAAAAGTCTGGCGCGCAAGGTGTCTTATGGCACAGCACCGGTAAAGAAATATGGCCCAGGGTCCAACCTCCAAACTATGCCTGTGCTGCTGAGGAACCACTGCATAGGGACAATACATTAGCCAGGAGTTGGCTATAAAGAAAGCCACAGTATAGGCGAGTTTCAGATGCATTTGTTCGCAGGCAAGTCACCCGCTCTCCTTGTGCTTAAAGAAAAACAAAAAGTAGGACTAGTTACACTGTCAGGGCTTTATGAGAATTCATTATTAGTATTAATTATCTAACAGTTGCAGAGTAAATAAGGTTGAAAAAACGACGACATCCATCAAGTTCAACCTATGTTAAAGGTGCAATCCAAGCAATATCCTAGGTTTTTTTTTTTTACATAAATAAGGTCTGTAGTATTGGATAATAATTTGTAAATAGTTATACAGTAATTTACCTCTAAGATCACTCTTTTCTAGTGAAAACAATGTATCTAGCCTTTCTTCATAAGTCAGACCATCCATCCCCTCTATTAATTTGATGTTTCTCTTATGCAGTGGTGCAAAAAAGGACACTGTATTCATGGTCTTGCTAAGGATTTATAATATACAGTGGCAAAGCTGGTTGTGCGTTGGGATGAACACAAGTGGTCTTCACTTGTAGCCATAACCTGTTTTATGCAAGATAATATCTTATTAGCCTGTGCAGATACTGCCTGACATTGCGCACTCTTACTAAGTCTGCTAAGACAAGCACTCCTAAAGCCTTCTCTATCAGTTACACTAAAGGAACAATCCACCCTAACTAACCACCATTTAATTTTTTTACGGGATTCTCCAGATTAGAACCTCTATTTTCAGCTCCAGAGATTCAACCCTCTGGTTCCGAAGATACCTGCTGGTGGAATTACAAATAGTAGTTTTTGAAGGGGGTTTAAACAGGTTCAAAACAGCCATTCAACAGGAAACCACAACCAAAGATGGTGTGTTTTCCGATTGACCTGAGATTTGCCAGCCATTTTGTTTCTCCTGAGGGAGATTTAAAGCTGGTAACTTCACCAGTAAGTATCTCAGGAACGAAAACATTGGGGTCTGGCTCCGAGGAACGGAGTGTCCTCAGAACTGAAAATAGTGGCATTTGGTTCAGGGGGACCTCCTGCTTTCCATACTGTAAAAAACAAACCAAAAAAATAAAAACCATTAGGAGGTACTGCTCCTTTAATTAAAACCTTGGTGTAATCAACTTTGCTTATTATGAGGGAATACATTTATCATTTCAGCCCAGCAAACTTTTTCTGAAAAATATAAATAAATAAAAAATAACTACTTAAGTGAAAGTTGCATTATTAATATTTTAGGGCTCTTCTAAGTTTTGTTTGAATTTACCTGTCAAGAATTGGAGCCTCAAGAGACTCAGCTGATTAAATGTGTAACTGCTAAGGATTGACAAGTTAGGCCTCGATTATACCAAGAGCTGCAGGGCGGCAGCGCTATCTGTGACGTCACCCTGCGCTGCCACCGAGCGGCATCTTGGTTATACCGGGGAGGCAGGAGAGAAGAGTAGCAGAGGAGGCTTGGAGGCGTGGCGGAGGCGTGACTGAGTGGTTCGCCCTCATTGACTGCGGCGCTCATGTGGCGGGCCGTGGCCGTCGCCTCAAGAAAACAGCTTTGCAAATCTCTTCAGCAGACTGCCGCCCTGCAGCTCCAGGTGGCGCGTGATTTGTAAACCATCAGCGGATTTCAGCAATATGTTTTCCAGCCGCGCAGTGTCGTCGGCGACTTCTCGTATAATCACCGCCTTATTGTTATAATACCCCAGGCAAAAAAAATCTGTGAAAGCTGCATCAATATTCTACAAATGGAACCTTTTATATTAAAATGACCGCATGATTTAACAGAACAGGTATGAAAAGCTTCAGTGGATCGTCCATTATACAAGCAGATGGTCAGTAAATTCTTTCAATGTTAATTGAAATGATTACATTACAATGCTCAGCCAAAGAATTCACCCTCTTAGTGAGCTGCTAGAAGAGATTGTGGAGTTAAGATGACTATACTCGTGTCAGAAGAGAGAAGGTCTCAATTAGTGCCTGAAACATACGAGATATTACATAGAACATGTAGCTATTCCTATTCATGACTCAGAATTGGCTGGGATTAAAGTGGTACACGTAGCATGGATTGATTCTCAGGAGCAAAGGGAAACAATTGCAGTTACAATGGGAATTCTAATGTGTTCACTAGAAGAAATGATGGTTACATTACAGACAGGCATTTCTGGCTTTCCATTCAAGACTGCTTGAAACCTATGAGCACACTTTCTCAGGAAAGGCTGTGACGCACTTATGAATAGGAGAGCTGACTGACTGAGTGCATAATGAATATCCTTGTGTACACATACTGTACTCTAGGCACACCTGTATTAATCATTGGGATGTATTATTAACAAGTGCACGCTACATAGCAATCACAAATCTATACATTACCCTCTAAGAGCTTTGTTTTGTATTTACATATTGATTAAGCTTAATCAAGGTTCAGCAATAACAAAGTGTAATTAATGTTTTAATAAATGTGTATTATTTTATATATGTCATATGCTTCGTCATTCAGGACCTCCGTCAATAATTTGTTCATAAATCCAATTACTAATTAAGTCAAACATAGGAGTTCATGCGCCAGAGCTTTTTTCTATCTTCACTTGATTACAGGGGGTTAGAGACCCCCAAAACTGCACAGAACTCGAATATTTCATTTTTTTCCCCAAGTTATTATAATTTAAACACAGGTTATATCACCACCTCTTTTACGCCTATTATTTTTATTGATATTACACGTTAGCGCGTCAACAACCTCTATACATAAGCGATTTCTATACCAAGACAAATTTCCCTAGCCAATTCCAATCTGGGTTTCGTCCCAAACACTCCACCGTAACTAGACTGCTAAAAGTTTGCAATGAAATCCAGTGTGGAATGGAACGGGGACAACTCACTGGTGCAGTATTCCTAGATTTTGCAAAGGCTTCTGACACAGTTGATCATGCTATCTTGCTCAACAAACTCCAGAGCTCTGGAATAAGGAAGCTTGCTTTAAACTGGTTTCAGTCCTACCTATCAGGAAGATCCCAACATGTGTCCATCTCAGGCTCTAACTCCAACCCCTTGGATATCACCTGTGGTGTCCCGCAAGGCTCTGTTCTGGGGCCCCTACTCTTCTCAGTGTTCATTAATGATCTTCCCACAGCTTGTAAGGAAGCCTCAATACACATGTAAGCAGACGACACAATCCTATATGCACACAGCCATAGCCTCTCTAACCTTCAACACATACTTCAGTCTGACTTTTTGAGACTCGAAAACTGGATTTCCCAAAACAAACTGTTTTTAAACACTGACAAGACCGTAACAATGGTATTCGGGACCAAGACTACATTTTTAAAGCTTCTAGTGACTGAACTCCTGATTAGAACCAACACTAACACCACCCTAACCCCCGTCACTAGTTTTAAATACCTGGGCTTATGGTTTGACTCCCACTTAACATTCGGGATGCACATTGATATCCTGACATCCAATACCTATGCCAAACTAGGGGCACTTTATAGGAACAAATCCTCCCTAAGTCTCCTGGTCACAAAGCGTATCGCACAGCAGATGCTAATGCCAATTATTGACTATGGAGACATAGTATACGGCTCGGCACCTCAAACCCACCTTAGCAAACTTGACACCCTCTATAATTCAATTTGTCGTTTTGTTCTCCAATGCAACTACAACACACATCACTGCGATATGCTCAAAGAACTAGATTGGTCATCACTAGAGTCTAGGCGCAAAGTTCACCTTTCCTGTCTTGCCTTTAAATTCTTCATGGGCAAGCTACCCGCCTATCTGAACAAGCTCCTCACCCCTACCACATGCAGCACCTATCACCTGAGATCAGACTCCAAAAGACTGTTCATGGTCCCAAGGCTCAACAAAGTATCCGGACGTTCCTCCTTCTCCTACCGTGCACCCCAAAACTGGAACAACCTACCAGAGACTCTCACATCCACCACCAGTTTAAGTTCTTTCAAATCTAAGGCTGTCTCACATTTTAATCTGGTCTGTAACTGTTTCATACGCCCATAATATATATTTTCTTTAACTGTGCATGCAATGTCTTGTATATAATGTATACCCTGTTCATTTATGTATTTGTAACCATGTATTATTTGTTTTACTCTGTGCCCAGGACATACTTGAAAACGAGAGGTAACTCTCAAAGTATTACTTCCTGGTAAAATATTTTATAAATAAATAAATTAATTAATACATTACCCTAACCCTAGGGCCAGGGCAATTAAAGGATCCACCATCGCAGGTAAGTGAGAAGAAACTGGGAATTATGATTTTTGGATCATAATACACTGAGGTTTTTTTTACCCCACTTACCTGCGATGTGCTGCTATTTATATCTATATCGATATCAATATATTTTGACAAAGGACTTAGTTGTCCGAAATGTCGCCCATTTTTTATGGTGTTTGTTGTATTTGATAGAATAAATATATATCTTTTATAATCTCTGGTGAGTGCTGTGAAGTGTATATATATATATATATATATATATATATATATATAAATATATAAATCAAAAATGAATAGACAATACCGTTCTGTGGCTAACTAAATGCTTTTTAATTAGTGCGAGCTTTCGAGATCCGACACTGATCTCTTCTTCCGGCGATGTTACAATGAAGGATACACACACACACACACACACACTGGTGAAAGGCAGGGTTGCAGACCTGCCTAAGACATGTGAATGTGCTCACAAGTGATCTTTTTATTTGATATATATAGATATATATAGATATATATATACACACACAAACACACACACACACACACACACACACACACACACATATATATATATATACACACACAAACACACACATATATATATATACACACACACACACACACACAATCAAAATAGCATGTTCTTGTATGCGCTTTACAGAGACATTTTTCAGACAGTCCCTGCCCCGTGGAGCTTACAATCTATGTTTTTGGTGCCTGAGGCACAGGGAGATCAAGTGACTTGCCCATGGTCACAAGGAGCCGACACCAGGAATTGAACCAGGTTCCCCTGCTTCAAACTCAGTGCCAGTTACTCACTGAGCCACTCCTTCTCCCATATACAGTACACACACACACACACACACACACACACGCGCACACACGCACACACGCACACACGCACACACGCACACACGCACACACACACACACACATTCTTGTAGTGTTTGCTTTACAGTAGCTCCAGTGTCAGAAGAACTTGCACTCTAGTACTAATATTTCCCTTGCCGTCGCAGTATCTTTCAGTAGGAGGATTGGAATGTAAAACAAAGATAAGGAGCTGGGAAAGTGGTAAAAGCAAGGTCAGGGTGGGTAATATTTTGGTTGGACTAGACAGACACCAGACACAGAATAAAAACAACCAATTAGTATCTCACAGAAAGAAAAAAAGAAGAGTGAACTAGTGAAATGATCATTTTGATGGGGAGGTGTTGCTCAAATGCATGACTAATACATTTAGAATCAGGTAGTAATGAATAGTGTATACGTTTGATAGCCTTCATATATTTGTTTGTAATAATGTATTTTTTTATTCCCGTGATTTCCCTGCTTGGGAGAGGCAGAAAAAAAAATGATATACGTAGACAACCCCCACTTTGGTTATTTATTGCCATACCTTTAGAAACATTACATTGGACGGACTCCTTATACATCAACGCGTTTCGCCAGTTAGGCTTCCCCAGGTGTCACAATTCCTTCATGATTTCTGAGGGCTTTTTATACCACTGTCCATCAAGTCCAATAAAGAATGTAAAGCAATATTGCTCGATATTCTTAATTCATGTTTCAACCTCCTGCTTAACTAATGATTATACTGTACAGCTGCTATACAGTACCTATCACAGGAGAGAGCGATTTAACAGGACTCGTGCAATGCAGGTGAACCAAGGAGGTGGACTGTGGTGCAGCAAAATATTTATTGTACATTTGTAATTAAAATGATGCAGAAAACATTTAACCAATTACACTAATACAGATCGCATTTGCTTCTTAACATTGTGATTTATAGCAACATAAGATTCACTTTTAATGGATACACACGTGAGAACGGGCATTGCACGCCATACAGATCGCGGGAGCTGAATTCTGTTGACGTGGATAATATTATCCGAATTGCTTGATTATATTTTATAAAATGTGAGTGCATTTTTAACATTGTTTTTTATGAAGAAAAAGTTTGAATAGTCTGCGCTATGTCCTGTTTTTCTGTTCTATCACGATAAGGTTCCGGTACATATATTTATGTGCACATCTTGGTGAAAGCTGCTATTACGGGGCAAATATGCCTTTATGTACACGTTTGTACTGAGAAATTTGTAAGTACAAATTTCTTTGGATTCTACTAAGAACTCAATCGTTTGAAAAACATATTTGCACTATATGCTTGTGTTTTTTCCTATACATATACCTGCGCTCCCCAAAATCTGGACACCTCACTTTTAATGGAGTAGGTATGTCTATATTAAGTCATCAGCTGCAATCCACCAATGACATTTGGGTCTAGCAAATAGCAATTGAAAAAGATGTACAACTAGGATTACAGAAAAAAGGACCATGCCAAAGAAAATTCACCTTTAATCCAGTGTTATCCTTCCTACAAACACCTTAACCTACAACTATAGGGAAATCTACAAGAGGAACAACGAAATAGCAGCCATACCTCGCCACAGGGACTATTGTCAGATACGGTACATGTGAAAAACATTCAGTAGCCAAGGAGCTTTACGCCAGGAATGCAATACACATTCTCCAGACAGATGAAAACACAAAGAAAACGCATCAATCCCCTCAGAGACCAAATAAATCAGCAAAGCAATAAAAGACACTTGCATGACACCGGCAGCTTCTGTGATACAGCGACCATATACCAGTAAATCTAGTGTGTAAAAATCAGCTGCAGAGAAGAAAATGCCTTACCACATTTAGGAATGTTATACGTGTAAATTACAACTTTGTGACAATTCCTTAAGCTGAGATACACTGATAGCGATCAGTGAAAAACTTCCATCAAAAGAGTGATCAGCACAACGAAACATTTGTATAGGAGAAAATATATTTTTCGCTCAAGTAGATAACTATTTAATCTTGGGAAAATGTTACCCTGGAACGGTTATGCCAATTACCCTCTCATACATAGTTCAGCGACACTACTTTATGGTAGGAACATTTGCCTTCCCTTGTCTGTTCTATTCATTACGTTTGGTGTGACCTCCCCCGGGGAAAATAGTCTAGGACTCAGAGGTCAAGCAGGTCAGCAAATGGTGCTCCAGGATTTACAGCCAAATCTATAAGAGAATCATTCAGTTATCTCGGAAAATAACAGATCCCATACAGATGTAAAGGCATACCGCCATAATGCTGTTCCCAACGGCCCAAGGAATACATTTATGTAAGCCTACTGTGAATATCAGAAAATCTACAGCAATTGCATTTATACAATGAAATGTGACTGCGTTTAAACATAGTAGCCATACAATATAATTGCTGCAATAAGAGTTAACACTCCAGATTCAAAGATTACAACATGAACAGGCCGGGTACATCATGTTTAATATGTATAGATATTGCAGCCTTTATTGCACCCGTTAACGCAGTGCGGGTTTGGCTACCGAGATATTTACTACAACGCATAACGCTGCTCCACAAAAAACAATGAGAGCGTTTGCATTCTCTTTAATGGACGCAATATTTGCCGCGTTAACCGAAGCAATCAGCAATCACGTCTGCTACATCGTCTTTTTCAGCCATACCCCTTAACAAACCTAACATGATTTGAGGACGTCCGCTCCACCTCAATTACAGATATCGCTTCCGCAATTTGTGTCAAGTTCTCGGACCTTAATGGTCAAGTATAGCATTTGAAAGCCACCCAAATTTAACTAGGAGCTCTAATTAGCTAAACAAATGTTGATAACTACTTCTTTGCATGTGTACAAACTACTCCATTATGTATTCACTCCTGTCTATCACTTCATGTAAAACCATTTCAAACATTCATAATCTGACTCTCAAATGGGATCAGACTAAAAAGTGTTTTTATTTGCCTTTTTTGGAATGAGAACGCAGAAAAGGAGAAGGCTCCGAGTAGAAAACCCACATTTTTTTAATTCCAGGGTTTGACCATCTCTCGATGTGGTTTCTGGATAATTATACACCTCTTTTCTTAGAATTTCTAAAAATGTAAATATAGGTTTCCTACAGATCTCAAGAAAAATACATCATTAATCAAGTACATGGACATGGATCAGCAAAAACCCTTATTCTCTGATAAGCCAGCAGACAATAGCAGGAGAAAAGAGATAATTACAGTACCAGCGCTTTTGCTGATCACCCCTCACGCACCACTTGCACAAGTACCCTGATATAGAATTACATGGCAATACTAAGGAAGCCTTGAATGACTACAGATGTGGCAAGACTTGCAGTCACCGGCGCCACGGGCGAACAAGCAAAAGTCTGTGGAGCCGGGGACAGTGTCTGCCGCGGTCACGCTGCAGGAGGTCCATGCTTCGGAATGTGGCCCTACGCAGTGTTAATCCAGTCGCGTGGCAGCGGCACCACAGACAGTGAGGCCGCCTTCATGGTCGGGCAGACCGCGCAGAGGCGTGCGCACGCTGACCGAACAAACTGCCCAAGGCAGTGATTGCTTCCATGCGGCGTGCGCGTGCACGGAAGCGGGAGGGGGCGCGTGTTGCGCAAGAAATCAGTTCAAACTGATTTCTTGGCGCGACAGGCCGGTCACGTAAGCGGTTCGCCCAATGACGGCGAACCAGCTCCGCGACGTCAGTGGCACGCCCCCTAGACACGCCCATGGCCAGGGAAAGCATGCGCTTTCACTCAGCCTCCGCGCGCCTGAACTTACCATGGACGCAGCCTAAGTCTCTCTACAGCTGTAATATGAATGTATAGAACAGGGGTGGCCAATTCCAGTGCTCAAGGGCAGGGCCGCCAACAGGATTAATTTTGGGGCCCTGGATAAATTTGAAAGATGGAGCCTCTGTGAATGTTAAAACAATCTCACCCAGTATACTTTTCCCCCATCATGTTTCTTTGTTCCCCCTCCTCCTCCCTCCCACCGATGTCTCTCTCACACCCTTTATGTCATTCTATCTTTTCCCCTTCTGTCTGTTCTCGCCTCCTCTCATGTGTTTCGTTTCATTCCACCGCATGTCATTATCTCCTCTACCCCTCCCCAGCATGTCTCCCCCTGAGCAGATCTCCCTCCTCCCTGCCCAAGCATGTCTCTCCTCCCCCAGCATGCCTCATTCCGTTTCCTTTTTATTCTTTCCTTCCACTAATGTTTCTCGATTTCGTTTCACTCTCATCTATTTCTTTCCAATCAATGTCTCTCTCTTCCCCCCTTTACGCTCTTATTTTTCCCCTTCATGTCAGTCTTGTTAAACTTCAAGATTCTCTATTTCTCCTACCACCCCCCAAGCATGTCTCTCCCTTCTCTCTCCCCTGCATGTCTCTCTCTCTCCCCCCCACAACTTTCTCTCCTCCACTCCAGCATTCTCTGTTCTGCCCTCATGTACTTATTTTAGTTTCTCCCTTTTCTCACACATGCCTCTTTATTTAACCCCGCATGTATTTTCTCTGTCGTCCTCTCTAACAATCGGATGCATCTTTTCCCAGCATCTTTTTCTCTTTTCCTTCACCGCTCGCTCTTTTCTCCCCCTCGTGCCTGGCTCTCTTTTCCTTCACCGCTCGCTCTTTTCTCCCCCTCGTGCCTGGCTCTTTTCTCCCCCTCATGCCTGGCTCTCTTTTCTCCCCCTCGTGCCTGGCTCTCTTTTCCTTCACCGCTCGCTCTTTTCTCCCCCTCGTGCCTGGCTCTTTTCTCCCCCTCGTGCCTGGCTCTCTTTTCTCCCCCTCGTGCCTGGCTCTCTTTTCTCCCCCTCGTGCCTGGCTCACTTTTCTCCCCCACGTGCCTGGCTCACTTTTCTCCCCCTCGTGCCTGGCTCTCTTTTCTCCCCCACGTGCCTGGCTCACTTTTCTCCCCCTCATGTCTGGCTCTTTTCTCCCCCTCGTGCCTGGCTCTCTTTTCTCCCCCTTGTGTCTGGCTCTTTTCTCCCCCTCGTGCCTGGCTCTCTTTTCTCCCCCTCGTGCCTGGCTCTCTTTTCTCCCCCTCATGCCTGGCTCTCTTTTCTCCCCCTCGTGTCGGGCTCTCTTTTCTCCCCCTCGTGCCTGGCTCTCTTTTCTCCCTCTCGTGCCTGGCTCTCTTTTCTCCCCCTCGTGCCTGGCTCTCTTTTCTCCCCCTCGTGTCTGGCTCTCTTTTCTCCCCCTCATGTCTGGCTCTCTTTTCTCCCCCTCGTGTCTGGCTCTCTTTTCTCCCCCTCGTGTCTGGCTCTCTTTTCTCCCCCTCGTGTCTGGCTCTCTTTTTTCCCCCTCGTGTCTGGCTCTCTTTTCTCCCCCTCGTGTCTGGCTCTCTTTTCTCCCCCTCGTGCCTGGCTCTCTTTTCTCCCCCTCGTGCCTGGCTCTCTTTTCTCCCCCTCGTGCCTGGCTCTCTTTTCTCCCCCTCGTGCCTGGCTCTCTTTTCTCCCCCTCGTGCCTGGCTCTCTTTTCTCCCCCTCATGCCTGGCTCTCTTTTCTCCCCCTCGTGTCGGGCTCTCTTTTCTCCCCCTCGAGTCTCTTTCCCTTCTTATACTTTATTTTCTCTAACTTTCGATCTTCCTTTTCATGTCTGCTTTCTATCTCTACGATTTAACCCTTTCCTCTCACCTTTCCCAGCCCGTTGCTCAGACTGCAGTTCAAGCCCCACCTTACTTTACTTGAGGCCCTGCCCCCCGACATAGGCCCTGCCCACCTCTGTGCTTCCTGCATCTAAGGTACCAGCAGAGAATTCATGTGCAGGCAGGGGGCGGGCCCCCTAAATACACTGGGCTATGGCTGTCCCTCCCTGTCAGCGGCCCTGCTCAACAGCCACCAACAGGTCAGGTTTTCAGGATATCCCTGCTTCAGCACAGGTGGCTCAATCTGAAACCGGGATATCCTTAAAACCTGACCTGTTGGTGGCTCTTGAGGCCTGGAGTTGGCCACCCCTTGCATAGAAGGGATATAAGATATTTCAATATGCTATTATTGGGGGGTTTTATTACTGATTGTGAATATAGTGTTAACTTTAAAAAAATTCACTAAACAAATGACCGAAATAACCAATTTAACAAATGTTATTGAACAAGGTCCTATGTTATTTAATGCAGGAGTCTGTAATGCTAAAGATATTCAAGCTCTTATCACACAACACCCACTGTAAAAATACATCATTGTTTGTAAAAGTTACAACATATTTTGTACTGTTTTAGATAATTACAGAAATACTTTATGCATGGTCACTTATGATCTTTGTAATACAACAGAAATGAATATAATACATTGAAATGCATTGTTTTTTTGTTATGAAATTGCGGTTCTTCAAAGTAGGTTTGGAGTTGCCTGAGGTTTTTCTTTTGTTTATAGATTTTCCTGTACCAGGAATTGCTGAAAGACATTCTGTATAATACCCCAAGAGCAGACAATTATGCATGCAGTTTTACATAAATAACTCCAGCACTGACCCAGTTTTCATGCGTGTGTCTCCCACAATACGCCGCACCCTTCGCTGTACTAGGAATGGAAATATCACTTGTGAGCACATTCACGTCTCAGACGGGTCTGCAACCCTGTCTTTCCCCATTATCTCCCAGCATACAGTGCTTCCGCTGCAGCCAGGGATTCTGGGAAATGACATGCAAAGGAGCACACAGTGTCACCTTTTGCTTCATATTTATTATAACATGGACCCCTACAAGCCTGCCGTATTAGGCTAAGGCCCCGCTCCCAGAGTCAGCGCACCCGCACTGCAGACAGGCGGTGCGCTGAGATACACAGACCGCGATATGCGGTCTGTAGGGAGCGGGAGCCGGAGCGGGAGGTGGGCGGGAGTGGGAGGCTTGACAGGGAGGGGGGGCGTGGCTTGAGCGGAAGGACCCGCTACTCTCCCCCCCCCTCCCTCCACGGACTCGGGCTGGAGCTGCTGAGGGTAACTTTAAACACACACACGCAGGCACTCATACATACACACACACACAGGCAGGCACTCACGCACTCATACACGCACACACAGGCAGGCACTCACGCACTCATACACACACACACAGACAAAGGCAGGCACTCACGCACTCGGGCACACACATACACACACAGACACGCACGCACTCAGACAAACACACAGACAGGCACTCACCTGCTTTCACTCCACACTCCTCCCCGCTCCCCGAAGCCTCTCCTCCTCCCGAAGCCTCCCCTCCCCATTGGCTCACAGCCACACCACGTGACGCGTCAACGCTAGGAAACACCATTCTCTTGTGTCTCCTAGCGGCTGACGCGCCACAGCATGTAGTCAGCTGTGCCGCCAGGGGGGACCGGGACCGGCTCGCGAGGATTCCCCTGCTGGTGGGGAACTCGCGACATGGCCGCCCGCGCCAACGAGCGCAGCGGGACCGAGGCCTTACACTGTGGTTTCTCACAACCTGGGTTAAAGGAGTGCATGGCCAATAAACCTACTCACAGACAGCTGTTTCAACCTTTTGGGTATCACTGTGAGGATGGTTATACTCGCTTTGCAATGTGAAGCTGGACTAGGTATCAACCACTAGGTATCAACCACAGATTATATAAATTACGACGGCTAAAAAAAAAAAGCCAAAACCCCTTCACCGTCCAGTGGAGAGTAAATAAAAATATCACTTGTGAGCACATTCTCAGACAGGTCTACAACTCTGCTTTTCACCATTATCTCTTAGGCCTCTATTATACCACGAGCTGCAGCGCTATCTGTGACGTCTCCCTGCGCTGCCGCTGAGCAGCGTCTTGGTTATAGCAGAGGCTTGGAGGCGTGGCCGTGAGCGGTTTGCCCTCATTGGCTGAACCGCTCACGTGACGCGACCGTCGCCTGCCAACAACACATTCCATGTCTCCTCGGCCGCCATGCAGCTCCAGGCGGTGCGCATGGCGCTACAGGTATGTTTCCTTTAATTGGATTTATGCATTTTGTTTTTGAGCCTCGCGCGGCGTCACACCATACAATGCCGCCGGCGTTTTTTCCGCTATAATCGCGGCCTTTGCCTTCCACTGCAGCAAGGGATTCTGGGAAATTATATGTAAATCAGCACACAGTATCACCTTTTGCTTCAAATCCATTTCAACATGGACCTAGGAATGAACAAAACCAAGTAAGAATAAACATTTTTAGCCATACAGTCCAACAAATGGGACCAGATTGCTAACACTGCTGAACTATAATTTACTTGCTATGCCTTAAATATAATATATTGAAACTACCTATTGTGCATGTGCTGTTTTTACCCATATGTCTTTGTGGCACTTACTGTATATTCATCAGTTAAAATGCTGTAAGTCAGCGCTTTAATGTAAAGTTTAAAGGGCATGTGCTGAATAATAGAGAGTGATGTGTGCTCACATCCTTCATACCAACACTTGATGGATAGAGTGGGGAGGGACCAGTGCCATGTACTGAATGGTACACAGTAAATCATTTTAGCTTCAACAGTGGTCATGGCTCATGTACTATCCCTCTAAACTTACTGACCCGTAGTGCGATCTGCACACAAAAAGTGGTATTTGAGAAAATGAATATTCTTTGACCCCTTCAATGCTGGAACAACTTGCAACGCTTGCAAAGCTGGTCCCTGCAATACAGTGTGTAGTATACTGGGAACAGAGATCGAGTTACAATTACATACACTGATTACGCAGTGATGGTCACTTCGGTGTTATATTAAGGGAAGGGATAGGAACGTACATTACAATGAATAAACTAGCAGTTCACAGTGAAGCTACACAAAAGAATGGGAAAAATGACGTTGAGGGGTCGTGTGACGTCACATGACCCCGCGTTGCCATGTTGACGCGTCATTGGAACCAAGGTAAGTAAACCAGTTACAGAGGCCTTACGCGATCCCCGGCATTTATTTTAAATGCCTTCGGGGAAGCGCAAGGCCTCTGTAGCACACCCCCCCCGAGACAATCTATCACCCCCCGCTGGGTTATCTTACCCGCCCCGGTGTTAGCTCCCATTGAACTCATTGCTACTCATACCAGCACTTGACGTGTGTGCCTGTTACAGGGAAATGATCGTGACCAGTAACTTCCTTATCATAAAGTAAGGCATAAACCAGGGGTGGCCAACTCCAGTCCTCAAGGGCCATCTACAGGTCAGGTTTTCAGGATATCCCTGCTTCAGCACAGGTGGCTCAATTGAAAACCTGTGCTGAAGCAGGGATATCTGGAAACCCTGACCTGTTGGTGGCCCTTGGGGACTGGAGTTGGCTATCCCTGATACAGACTAAACAGACAGACACATCTGAAAGATTAGGGTGAATAGAATATGAAAGGGGTTATTTATCAAAGTCTTCAGGCTGCAAAACGAGCGTGAATAACAGCACCAGATTTACCCAGGAAAAACAGCAGCGTTTACTTCCTTGAATATAAGGTGCACGGTGTTTGCACCAGTTCTGCCTAGTCTGGTAGCAAGGACACTTTCACAATCAGAGCCCTTCGTGTTTGCTGATAGCACGTTTACATTGACTTTAAAGCAGCAATCCAGGCTGCTCATTTGTCTTCTTTTAATTGCTTTTATAAATCAGCAATCCCCCCAGAAGCTTTGTCAGTAACTCATTTGTTAGTACAGTGTCGGAGTATGCCGTGTGCATAAAAAAAAAAAGGTAGTGTTAAATATCATGATTTTCTTAATTTGTCGCTTCTGAGGAAACCATAACATTTCAAACGCTTAGATCTCCTGAACAGAGCATCAGATTTAATAAATAAAAACAGCTTCGGAAAGGGCAAGAAAAATCTCTTACAGCAAGCAAATTAAAGCAGCAGCTCAAGCAATATCCTACATGTGTTTTTTTTAATAAATCAGTTCTGTACTATGAGAAAATACTTGTAGCATTTAAAAAAAAAAATGTTTTAAAGACATCTTTAATGTTTCTAATGTAGGAAGCATTTCCAAAGTGACAGCCCCTTCCCCTTCGGATAGGCTCTGGCTCTTGAGCCCCGCCCTCTCTCTAGCAGTGCACCAATTGTATCCAGTAACTGCCCAGTCAAACATATTCCAGGACTACATTGCCCAGAATGCTGTGCAAGAACTAAATGAAATAACCCTGGAACAAACGATCGATTACAGGAAAACGGATCGATCTGCAGCTTAATCACTTGTCAGAGTGCAGATTGTATTGATGCACATATTGAATGGGACAAAAATATATATTTTTTCCCAAACGGCAGCTTGAACTGCAGCTTTAATAAAATGCCCAAAGAAGGAGAATAGTGTGGATTGATTGAACAGGATTTGAACAAGGGTTCCTCCAGAAATGGCCCCCACTATTCAGCTCTAGGGATCCCATGAGATGTTACAGGTTTAGGTGTTTGTGTTCCCCTCCCATACTGTGGAAACAAAATGGCCTCCAAGCCGCAGGCCAATAGGAATCCACAATGGATGACACTGTGGCTTCCTATAGGATAAACAATTAGTGCACCAGCACCTAAAACTGAAATTGTAAAAAAAAACAACAAGTTGAGCATTGTTGGGACTGGTTAACCGAGTTAGAGTACATATATAAGTATGTGTACACTTTAAAATAATGTTTTCTTTATGCATTTAATAACATCCTGTAACAAGGGCTGCCAACAGACTTCACTTGACTTATTATTGACCTAGGGCAGCTCTTTTCAGTTAACCAAACAGATTAGTTTATTGAATGTCACTCATTCTTCGAATGCATGCGGTTTTCCCTGTGACAATTGCTTATGAAGACTAGATTTTCATGGTACAATACTTTTCAACTACAGCTTTGTTTTGACTGTACAGTTTCTCTGCTGGTATTTTCCTGCCAATTAAAACATGTTTACACTTTCCATTAAAGCGGACATTTATATTTTCTCACATCATCAAATTAAAACTCTGCTCAAAGGGCATATATAAAACCAAATTGTCTGGTTGACTAGTGAGGGCAAAAGTCATGTGTTCAACCAGGCTGATTACAATAAAGCCGAGGGTTGGGTATTGCATTGTACAATTTTACAAAAGAGAGAGATCAGAAGCATTGCTCGAAAGGAATATCCCCAACACCAGTGGGAATTCAATTGCAAACTAACTTTTAGAAATCAGTTACAATGGCCCTTTTCCCCTAGCAGTTGTAAAATGCTGCAGAAGTGTCTCTGCTCCAGAAGTCAGGCTCCACAAATCAATACGCAGAAGAGATGTTTTATTACCTGGGAGTTCTTTTTAATAGGCCAACAAAATAGATTTATCTGCTTACTACTAAAGAAACAAAATGAAAACACGGTGCGGTTCTCTAAGGTTTATTGTCTATTTCTGTCAAATAATTGTGTGTTTTTTTTTTTAACTTTTCTAAAATAAAAAAAATAAAAAAACACATCTTGTCATCAATAGACGACAAAATATAAAAGAAAATGTAACAGATTGTTGCCTCACCCCATACCACATGCAGCACTTATCTGAGAGCTGACTCCAAAAGACTGTTCATGGTCCCAAGGTTCAGCAAAGTATCCGTCCGCTCCTCCTCTTACCGTGCACCCAAAAACTGGAACCACCACCAGTCTAAGTTCTTTCAAAACTAAAGCGAGCTCACATTTTAATCTGGTCTGTAACTGTTACATACGCCTACAATATATATTATCTCTAAAGCCGCGCTTATAGTGCTGGCGACGGCGACCGAAAACAAATGCATTGTCGTGCGCTTATAGTAAGCGACGGGGCAATGCGATTTTTTAAAGCAGGGAATATTTGATTTTTCAGGGGCTGTCGTCTCATGTAACAGCCCCTGAACCAATCAATGGCCTGGTCGCCCGCGATGCCGCCGCAAAGCAAAATACAACTATTGCTAGCGGTGACGGCGATGGGTGACGTCACGCGTCGCCGGCACTATACGCGCGGCCTAACTGTGCATGCTATGTCTTGTATATAATGTATACCCTGTTCACTTATGTAACAATGTATTATTTGTCATCTTAACTCTATGCCCAGGACATACTTGAAAACGAGAGGGTACACTCAATGCATTACTTCCTGGTAAAACATTTTATAAATAAATACATTTGACCTAAATAATAAAATTTCCTAAACCACCCAAAAATCATCTTGAAGGTTTTTCACTGATTGCAAAAAGGCGTTGCTTTATTGGTGAACCGTTGTGAAAGACACCATTTCCTCTTCAGGCTTAGATTACAGAATCAATGTTAGTCTATGGTCATCTCTTTGCCAACTTCAAACGCAACAAGATTAAATATTATTACGGAAGAGGTTGTTTGTAGCAACCGACTCCTGGTCTTTAAGCCAAAATACCTTCTAGCATCTGATGTAAGCAGAGTCTAATTTATCTTTGTGTGATTGGTTGAGCAAACCAAGAATTCATCATTATAAAAAGACATCTTATTTCTACCGTAAGGTGCCATAAATCAACAGTTCTGCACTATGCTCTATCTAATACACAGATAATAATGCTTTGGAGCAAGGTAACAAATGAATACTCTTTGCTGCTGAAGGAAGGGGGGTTGGACACACGTTTCTCAAAGCACAGCACGCAATTAGGATAAATAGTGCAGTGTTGCCTCGGTGTGAGGCAAGCACCTGGTCAAGACAAATCACCTCTCCTAAAGCACTGGTATATACAGTATACACTTGAAGAAAACAGTTTCCCTATTGCATGCTCTGGTTAGGCTGAGTCCACGCTACCGCTGAGCTCGCTCATGCGTGGAGAGCAGTGATGTCACCAGCTCACCAAGCATGAGCGATCGCTGTCCTGCAACATTTTTAGAGCAGGAGTGGGGGTCCTGGCTACTACGGGAGAGGGTGTGTCATTGGCTGTATAGGGGCTGTCTGTGTTTCTGTGTATATCTCTCCCCCCCCCTATTGCTCTCTCTCCCCCCATTGCTCTCTCTCCCCCCCATTGCTCTCTTTCTCTCTCTCTCCCCCTGCCCTCTCTCTCTCCCTCCCCCCATGCGCTCTCTCCCTCATCCCCCCTGCGCTCTTCCCCGCCCCCCCCCCCCTGCGCTCTCTCTCCCCTGCCCCCCCTTGTGCTCTCTCTCCCGGCCATCCCCCCTCTCTCCCCGTCCCCCTTGCGCCCTCTCTCCCCACCCCCTGCGCTCTCTCTACCCGCCCCCCCCTACACTCTCTCTCCCCTGCACCCCCGCGCTCTCTCTCCCCTGCCCCCCCCCCGCGCGCTTTCTCTTGGCCCCCCTCTCTCCCGGCCATCCCCCATGCGCTCTCTCCCCCGTCCCCCCTGCGCTCTCTCCCCGCCCCCCCTGTGCTGCTCTCTCTCCCAGCCCCCCCCCTGCATTCTCTCCCCTTTCCCCCCTGCGCTCTCCCCGCCCCCCCTGTGCTGCTCTCTCTCCCAGCCCCCCCTGCATTCTCTCCCCCCTGCGCTCTCTCTCCCGGCCCCCCTTGCTTTCTCCCCTCTCTCTCTCTCCCCCTTCTCCCCCTCCTCTCTCTCTCTCTCCCTTCTCCCCCCTATCTCTCTCCCTTCTCCCCCTTTCTCTCTCCCCCACACCACTCCCTATGCCCTCCCACCACCACACAGCAGCACTCCGTTTGCCCCCCCACACCACACAGCAGCACTCCGTTTGCCCCCCCGTCCGTTTGCCCCCCCTCTCATTCCGTTTGCCCCCACCCCACCTTTTCACTTCTCTGCTGAATTCAGTGTCAGTGTGCGTGTGACAGCAGCGTAGAACACGCCCTCTCACTTCCCATTTGTCAGAGCAGGGTCATGTGACCCTGCTCTCAGCAGGAAAGTATCTCTCCCTTGTCTCCCCAAGCAGAACGCTTGGGAGAGCGTGTGTGCACGCGCATGAGCACGCGAGCACAGCGGGAGGGGGATGAGCTGATCCACATTGCAGAAGGTAAGCGCGCCAAGCGCATAGCGACCTCAGCGCTAGCGGGGACTCAGCCTTACTCATGTATATTCATTTTTTCCTGTGCCCTAGCTGCATCTTCTCGTCAGCACTTTCCGGCTATCTCCTTTCTGTGGCTTAGTGTAGGGCCTGAGTTAGCAGACTTGGGTTACTCAAGGTAATTGTGTTGCAAAAGTGTTATCTTCCGGGAAGGTCAATTGTCCATAGACATTGCAGCAATTCTTGCAAGTTGTCTGCAGCTGTATTTGCCTTCAGCTTGATAAAATAATCTTGCTGATCTTCTTCAAACTAACCTTATTCTGCATTGAAACATTAAACCCATTCCTTGCTGACTCATGCTTGCAGTTTCATCATTTTACTCACTCTCTTTTTTTGGGGGGGGGGGGAAACAGTCCAAAGTCCCAACAGCTGCAATTGTCCAGAAGTGACCAAAAAGCATTGAAGAATAACACAATTCCATCAATGAATTGGTTTTTTTTTAAAGTTATTTTAATGCCATACAAGAACACAATGATTAAAAGTGATGTTCAGTCCCATTTATTGACACCATTATAAAAATCTCTGTTAAACACGGACCTGGTTTGTAGAATCAGGAATCAAACTCCCAAATATATATATATATATATATATATATATATATATATATA
Source organism: Ascaphus truei (assembly GCF_040206685.1). Taxonomy (NCBI): domain Eukaryota; kingdom Metazoa; phylum Chordata; class Amphibia; order Anura; family Ascaphidae; genus Ascaphus; species Ascaphus truei. Next base: position 35,181,291 of record NC_134485.1, on the reverse strand, counting down.
TATATATATATATATATATATATATATATATATATATATATATATATATATTTGTTCAGTTCTGGTAGCCAGAGCCCATTAATCATAGAAAAGCACAACGACTATAAAATCAATTACATTTTTCAAAAGCGAGGGCAGGGCCAATTTCCCCTACTAACGCGTTGTATACGTAAATGTACCAATGTAGCAGGGGTTAATGCACCCACTGGCGTGCGCCAACTGCTCCAATAGTGTGTTGACTCCGCCCCTTTTTTCACGCACGGCCGCCATTACAATGGCGGTTGTTCCTGCTGGCACAATAGGTATGTCCCGTGCAAAGTGGGAGCAATAACGGCTGCTACATCTGTGTGTGTGTGTGTGTGTGTGTGTGTGTGTGTGTGTGTGTGTGTGTGTGTGTGTGTGTGTGTGTGTGTGTGTGTGTGTACCAGTTCTGTAGTATTAGATAATACTTACATGTGTTTTTAATTCAAAGCTTAATGCCATTTTTTAATGAGTTTTAATATATTGAGCATCCTTCAATTTGTATAGCAGGTTTTAAGCCCACCTCCCCAGCAGAGCAAGATCAGTGCAAGATATTAGCAACACTTTCCTGTTTGTGATAATTTGTTGCTAATGTTCCCAAAAGTTTGAGCTGCAAACTGTAACAATAGATACCGTTAGTAAAATAAGAATACATTGTAACTGCTGAGTTACACTGACTGAGGGATAGAGTGAAACTGAACTCTGCCATTTAGTGAAATCTATGAAGCAGGATTTTTTCTGATCGATCACGGGAGAACGAATCGACGGGAAGATTAGGTCATTCGTTTTCAATAAAGGTAATCAAAGGCTGCATATATCAAAACAAAAAAAAGATATATTGTACTTTTTCTTTTATTTATTGTTTTATGTGCTGCTTGGATTGCCTCCAACGCCTTTTTTTTACACAGGCTGTGTGTTTGGCTTCTGCTGAAACTGCAATATAACTACAGTACTAAGCACCTATCCAATACAAGCGTAGCTAACCTCTGCTTTATGTTCTGAAAATGTGCACACGATCATAAAATCAGTGTGACCCGGCAGATGAGGTTAATTCTATACTCAACACAGGGACACTGGCGGGAGACAGGAGCTGCACAACCCCACTCCAGGTTACCATTAGAAGAGGACTTCATTGCATTGTTAGTTCTTTAAACAGAACGATCTCAGACTTTCCGGCTAACATGTTAAGATTGTTACCAAAGCACACTGTTGGAGCAGTTTGCAGCTACCGTATTGGCCCGAATATAGGGCTATGTTTTTTTCCCTAAAAATGTCCTTCCGAAAACTGTACTCGTATTATATGCGCAGCCTAACACCTTTTTATTTCTCATGTAGAACACCTTCAAAACTTTAGGGTCGTATTGTGTGCGAGGCCGTACTATATCCGAGCCAATACGGGACATCTTGCTGAGCACACACATATAACAACAAGACTTGGGGCCAACAATTGGTTTACATTAGCAATAGACATAAATCGATTTAGCAGCCTGTCAGTAAGCAAATTGCCTCACAGGCATAGGAATACAGCCCGATAAACACATACATCGCTGCACCTCCTTTTATTTTAGCTCTTTGTCGGGTTTCTTATTAGACACTTTATTTTCTACAATCCTAATAAAATGTTAAGCTCTAAGTGACTGTTCCATTTCTGGTACAAGGGAGTTCAGTGCCACAGTTTACAGAATATGCCTATGAGTCTTATCCCACTGCGCACCTCCCATACAATACTACGCAGTCCACTCAAGCTGTTCCTATCGATATTTTTGGTGGTGGAAGCGAATTGAGGTGTGACGATTTAACAGGAGATATTCCTCATTTAAGGGGCCCTGTGGGGAGATGAGCGAGTCAGCTGCATAGCTACCGTATTTCCTCGATTCTAAGACGCACCCTTTATCCCATTTTCACGTGTCTGAAAAAGGGATGCATCTTAGAATCCAGGAAATAGGGTAGATGTATTAACCAGTTACATGCACAAGTCACGTGCTCACAGGTGTGCCGTTCATGACAGGGTGCATTGGGGAAGAGAGCATGGCATATTCTGCAGGCATTGTGTCAGGAGGAAGGACGCCTATTTAAAAGTCTGCCAGAGTGACTTTAGAAAATAGTAGGTAGAACAGCCAGCACTGGAGAAAAAAAAATGAAGAATCCAGGGCAACTCCAAATAAAGATTCATTTATTGTGTAGCTCACAATGGATGACAGATGAGAAAGCACCTACGCGTTTCGTGCGCAAGCACTTTATCAAGCTTTATCAGAGTGACTTTAACCAGACAACACAAAGTAGGTTATGGGGAGTAAAAAAATGTGACAAACACCTGCACCATACAGCAAATAAAAACACCACTTTTGAGTACATTTTCATGTCTCACAAAGGTCCACAAATCTGCCTTTATCATTATCTCTTAGCATACAATGGTTTCACTGCAGCCAGGGATTCTGGGTAATGACATGCAAATAAACACTCACCGCGTGTGTCTTTAAAAGCACTCACTTTTTGCTTCTTGTCCATTTTAACATGGACCCCTATAAGTTTATGCCTGCCATATTTCACAGATTTTTTTCAGCACAGAATGGGTTAAAAAAAAGTGCATAGCTAGAAAACCTACTAACAGACGGACTTTGTAAGTTTAGCGGTGAGTGGAAGAATATTCAGAGATACCGTGCACCTCAGGCAAATATCTCAAAGTAGAAGTTTGACAGGTGATTTTCACAGAGAGTATTTATGTTGCCAGTTTATCGACGGAAGGGCGATTACATGAAAGTGCCATTTGTAGTCCAGAACTCGACAAATAGTGTGCGTTTAGAAATGAAACTTTGACAGCTAAATATTTTGGCGATTCAGATTTGTATTCTTACAATGTAGTGCAGACAAATTGTCTTCCAAATACTCACGAGAAATCAGGGATTAGAAGGCTTACAACATTCGAAATGGCCTCAATGTACAACCCCTTTGTTGGAGCTTTTTGTCCAGCTGTCACTAGCAGCATGCAGGCCAGGAACTTCTACTAATGCGCGCTTCTAGAGTAGGAAAACGCCCTCAGGGAGATGCTAATCAAATATGTTAAATTCAGTTTTATGCAAGCCTCAAGAAAAAAACACAGCTGCACATTTCTGCAATAAACTCCAGGGCGTAAATCAAATTATACAGTACAACCATTTCTATGACATGGTGACTTTGTTGTAAGTAATTCAAGTGATGTGTTTAGCAGTGAAAAGGCTTAAGTATTGCATGAGACTTACTCATGAATAATATACGCTTAAAACATGCAAATGTGCACTGTTGCTCAGTTTTAAAAAAAAATTAGGTACAGTGCACATGAAATCACTATACTTAATCATGGTATTTTCAGCTTGACCATTAATAGCAGGGGAACCTGGTTCAATTCCTGGTGTCGGCTCGTTGTGACCTTGGGCAAGTCACTTTATCTCCCTGTGCCTCAGGCACCAAAAACATAGATTGTAAGCTCCATGGGGCAGGGACCTGTGTCTGCAAAATGCCTCTGTAAAGCGCTTCGTACAACTAGCAGTGCTATACAAGAACATGCTATTATTATTATTATGGACTGGAAGTTTTCAGCTTGCTTAAATATGGTTCTAGGACACAACCGCGGCTTCATCATTGTTACCTAATCTACCGAGGATTTGCTCGGTTTATATATTACTTTCAGTCAAGCCTTAAAAACATCACCGCTGCAGAAATATGTCACCAGGAGAAGATGCAATCTGGGGTCAAATACACGCATCTTCTCTTTGGTACATGTAAAAATGGTCATACCCAAAAAGTACAAATACAGGATATTTTGAAGCTGGTGAAGAAACTAGCTCCACGTTAGAGAGCTCCTCGTTAGAGAGCTCCTCGTTAGAGAGCTCCACACCAGGTCTGTTCTCAAGTGGAGCTCTCTAATCTGGAGCTGGTCTCTTTAGCAGCATCCTGTATTTTGTATTCTATTAGGTCCTCATAGACGCGCCCCCGGCTTCATTTCTTTATGCCATTATTCCATAATCTGAGGCAACTCTGGCGCGCGTTTCTCCGTTTTCTCTTTATACTTACCAAAAAGAAGAAGCTGTTTTAATGCCTTCAAATTCCTATACAAGTAAAAACTACTAAACATGTTTCTGCTCTTCAAACAAGACACATCAATACATAGGGAGTTTCCCTTTTTATGGCCTACACACCTATATCCTTCCTGCACAGAGTAACATAGAAGTCAAAATATCCGTTTGTATTGTAACCAACCTTACAAACCAAACCCTGCCCTGCAAAGACTAGTGCAGATCTTGATCACAACTCTATCCTCCGTCCCCTCCCGCAGAGGAAGAGATGGTTCTGGTTACGATTGCCCCCCGTAACACGACCCTGCAGAGAACGATGTGGAGAAAGGATGACTTCACTATTACACTTGGGAATAATGTCACTTCCGCACTGCAGAAAATATACTGCAAACGGCTCCTAGTTCTTTCCATAAATTCTACTTCGTAGAGGATCTACTGACGTGTATACTGCCACAGTCACATCATCCACATCACGTGATGCACAACAACACATCAAAACCCGTTTCGTTCGTTGCCGCGCCAAGAAATGTGAATGTGTTACTCTAATGGGCGTCACTTTTACCACAACATGGCTTTTATTGTTGTTCTGTCCCCGGCGCCAGATCTTCTCCCAACTAGAAATCGAGTCGCAATATTAGCAGCGGGCGGCGGGCGGGCGTGTGGTGGGAACACGTATTTTATTTCACAGTAAAAGGGATTATACTAAGAATCAGATGTATATCCTCTAATGTGACTGCATTGGACTGACATGCAGAGTGCGATGAATAAAAAGGGGAGTGTTTACATTTCACACAGGTTACCGCACTGGTTCACTTTGTACACAAGCTACTGGGATTAGCAGCTCCCTCTGCAAACAAAACATTTGGCGCAATATAAAACATTGACCCTGGTTTTTTTGTGTAACCTGATACGTTTAGAACAGGGGCGGGCAACTCCAGTCCTCAAGGGCCACCAACAGGTCAGGTTTGCAGGACATCACAAAGACTGAGCCACCTGTGCTGAAGCAGAGATATCCTGCAAACCTGACCTGTTTGTGGCCCTTGAGGACTGGAGTTGCCCACCCCCGGTTTAGAACCAGTGATCGAAAAATAAACGAGTAACAAATACAACTGCGTCTATATTTGAATGGTTTGAGTTTTTAGTTGAGCTGGTTTAATTACACAAGGTTAACATCAAAAGCAGGAACACAATCTTAGGTTGAAATCTGCACCTTTTAATAACTACAAATAAACCAGGACAAAAGAAAATATGACGCTCTGTCTTTTCATTCTAACTACACGGAAAGACCATCTCGCGTAACACAATAAGACAAAGCCGCACACATGCCCGGGGTAATCGCACTGAATAATTTAGCATGTCAGGTTTACAGAACATTATACTGTACATTGTGTGTTGCTTTTTGCCCGGGATAAACACCAGGACATTTCTAACCAGCTCCTCACTTCTTACACGTATGATTAGTAATGTTCAGCGTGACGATAGCATCCTGTGTAAGATTATTTTCATTACTGTTTTGCTATCATAGATTAAACAGGTGACATGGCTAGGGGCCCCCGAAGCCACTTGGCAATATAAGCCTGGCTAACAAAAGCACAAACAGTATGTGATGTGAAAATAATTAAGTTTTGCTTATATTCAATATGCTGCAAATTTCTGTGCCGGAGAAGAGTTCAACTCCATTTAAAAGAATAGGACTCAAACCTTCTCCAGCGCTGGGAAGTGGTTTCACAGTATATTGAAAAACAGCCATAGTGTCTCTGTCCTCTGCTAAAGTTAAGCAATTTAGGAAGGTTCCCTTTCATGCCCCTTTGGGTGTAAACATGAATTTCTAACAAGTGCCAGATAACATTCCCCAACCGTGCGGAGAGAACTGGTTTATGAAATTGCCACAATAAAGCAGCAACCCAGTGTGTTAGTTTTATTCTCCCACTTTCCTTTATCCTGGTTACAGCATGGGAAGTGGGGGGATACTCCGGAGCCTGGCTGCTTTATTTACCTAGCAAGTTACCAGAAACAAAATGGCAGCCAAATCTTGCAGGTACCGCGGGCCAATAGGAAGCAGCAACGTCATTAGCGACAGATTACTACTGGACACCCAGTTAAGATACCTTTTTAAAAAATCAAGGAATTAACATTGGTAATTTTAACACAGTAAATATTTAGGGGAAACCAGAGGATTCCTTGAGCTGAAAAGAACAGGCTTAAACCCCAAAGAACACCCGTGGGTCCCAAGCTGTAATACATCCATTTTGTCTTTTCATAGATCCCCAGCTATATGGAAACCATGTACAAACTATTAATTTGTATTTTTAATGTAATAAAAGAGGATCCTTCCTTTAACGCTTATGTGATCAAGTACATGTATACAGAGGTAGAATTGTATGCATCTGTAAACTAGGGTGGGCGTTATTGTAAAACTTTACGGCATGTTTAAATACAAATAATATATTCTATATATAGCAGTATTTACACTAAAGAGAGGATATTCTATGAGGCGTGTGAACAGGAATAATTCATCACTTCATAAAGGGATTCCCTACGGTATTTATTTCGCAGTCTCATTAAGGAGGATCCATTTAATAATAAATGTAAAAAATAACAATGATCAAGCAGCAGCTTTCTTTAAATGTTGGCCTTTTTAGGAGCAAGTGTAAAGTACGTGTAACATGTTTATTATACATGATTATATAATTGAAGGTGTTTCTTGGGTTGAGATTAAAATTTTTAACTTGTGTACAGACATTTGTTTCAGGATTTTGATCCATGATACCGTATGTGCGCACTGAAATGTGCCAAGTCAGCAGTCACATACACATGTGTAAGCTAGTTAAAGTACAGCTAAAGTGACAATTTCTGTTTTAATGATGAACCCAAAGGAGTTGTTACAGTCATGGGTCAGAGAACTCTAAACCAAGAATTATTCTCTTGACGGAACATTAAACCGTTCTACAAACTGACAAACATATATATATATACATACATATATATATACATACTGTATACACATATATACACACACACATATACATATATATATATATACAGTGTTCGACAAACCTATACATTTGCTCGCCCCGGGCGAGTGGATTTAACCCCCGGGCGAGTAAATATTGGCCCAAGCAGCACACGTTTGGTACTAGGTGGCGAGTAGATTTTTACGTTCATAACCGATGTAAATAACGCATTTGTAACAGACTCTATAGTCTCCCCGCTTGCGCACAGCTTCGGTACAGGTAGGGAGCCGGTATTGCTGTTCAGGACGTGCTGACAGGTGCATGCGTGAGCTGCTTTTTGCCTATTGGGCGATATGTCCTTACTCGCGAGTGTACTTAAAGTGAGTGTCCTTCAACCGAGGTATGCCTGTATATATATGTGTATATATATATATATATATATATATATATATATATATATACATACTGTACACACACAATAATGTTTGTCCTAATGTTAATTGTTTTTTCCTACTAAAACATTACTTAATAGTATTTATTTTTGCCTAAGAAGTCTTTCAAATTAAGAGCTTACATTATTCCAGTATTATTTGTACTATTATTAATCTAGAGTCTTCTCTGTTCTGAAGCATAGATACCCTCTCTAGTCTTCTCTGTTCTGAAGCATAGATACCCTCTCTAGTCTTCTCTGTTCTGAAGCACAGATACCCTCTCTAGTCGTCTCTGTTCTGAAGCACAGATACCCTCTCTAGTCGTCTCTGTTCTGAAGCACAGATACCCTCTCTAGTCTTTTCTGTTCTGAAGCATAGATACCCTCTCTAGTCTTCTCTGTTCTGAAGCATAGATACCCTCTCTAGTCTTCTCTGTTCTGAAGCATAGATACCCTCTCTAGTCTTCTCTGTTCTGAAGCACAGATACCCTCTCTAGTCGTCTCTGTTCTGAAGCACAGATACCCTCTCTAGTCGTCTCTGTTCTGAAGCACAGATACCCTCTCTAGTCTTTTCTGTTCTGAAGCATAGATACCCTCTCTAGTCTTCTCTGTTCTGAAGCATAGATACCCTCTCTAGTCTTCTCTGTTCTGAAGCATAGATACCCTCTCTAGTCTTCTCTGTTCTGAAGCACAGATACCCTCTCTAGTCGTCTCTGTTCTGAAGCACAGATACCCTCTCTAGTCGTCTCTGTTCTGAAGCACAGATACCCTCTCTAGTCTTTTCTGTTCTGAAGCATAGATACCCTCTCTAGTCTTTTCTGTTCTGAAGCATAGATACCCTCTCTAGTCTTTTCTGTTCTGAAGCATAGATACCCTCTCTAGTCGTCTCTGTTCTGAAGCACAGATACCCTCTCTAGTCGTCTCTGTTCTGAAGCATAGATACCCTCTCTAGTCTTCTCGATTCCATACCTCTAGAATTGCTCTTTTTCGATCAGTTTATCCTTACCGTTACTCCATTCCTGGTGCCAAAGCTGCTTTCAGAGCCACTCATGCCCTTGAAGCTAACACCTTCTAAAACATGATATGAGCAATAGAGATCGTACTGACGCTTATTTTTCACAAACTTAACTCAACAGCGTCTCTTCTCTCTGCCCATTCTCCTCGCTCCCTCAAAAAGCATATACCGTACACATGGAAAAATGGACACTTACTTCTTGACAGTACTGAAGGATTCCTTCCTTTGTTCCAATGCAGCTCTTGGTCCCAGACACATCAGATTCCCATTTTCCATTCTGAACATTCATGTGCATATTGAGCTTGCCGCAGAACATGGCAACCTGTGGCTCGGCCAACAAACCAGCACTCCCATCTGCAGGCACCTTGGAAAGAAAATCAAACAGTGATTTAGTGTCCATAAAATTGCAGCCATTCATGCTTTTTTGCCCTGAAATGCCAAAACATGCTTGTTTTTAAAATAAAGTCATATTTGCAAATCCCTTGAAATGTTTACAAAATCAACCCATAACATTGTTATAATTAAACTTCATAGAAATGCCCCCCCCCCCCCCTTCAGAAAAAGTAGTTCTAATGCAGTATACAGACAAGTGAAATAAAACGTGGATATGTTTTTAAACGATGAAAAGGAGGCGGACATTAGCATAAGTCTCTCAGTTGCAAAAAAATAAGTTGTCCCAGGTTCTCTGTAAGGGCCGTTCTAACTTGTGTGCGGCCGTGCGCGCGCGTTTGTGTGAACGCGCCGTACGCCTTTTGTGTGTATGGTGTGCGCGAGTGAGGTACTGTATGTATATGTGTGTGTGTGTGTTTAAATAAGTTTCAAAATAAATAAATAAATACTTTAATAAATGTTTTAATAACATTGTACATACATATACACACACACATTTTCAGCGGCGGTAGCAGCGCAACTTCATTCTTTTTCTCATCCTCTCCCCTCTCGGCCGGTTCCACTCTCCCTGCCGTGCATGCACGGCACCATTATAGAAAGGCTGACTAACCTCGGCTAACTAAGGCCTCGTTCAGGGTGCAGGCTTCGGAGGGAGGGCGTGCTGCCGTGCGAGCTGCCGTGGGACACAAAGTATTCAAATTGAATACTGGTTGTCAGGGTAGCAGCTGCACGGTCTCCGAAGCCTGGAGTTGACGCTGGCTACAGTTTCAATAAACAAAAAAATCGTTTTTTGAAGCTGCAGCAGCGTCACAGGGACCTCGGCAGCCAATGAAATCATTCTTGAGAATGATTTCAAGACTGCAGCCTCTATCCCTAACCGGTCGTCTGTAACCCCGCCCCCTCCTCAACTCCTGAAAACGTCTGCTGGGGATGAACACACATCGCCCAGCAGACTGCCGCCCTCCCTCCCGAACGCCCTCCCTCCCGAACGCCCTCCCTCCAACTCCTGCCTCTGGCACCCTGAACGAGGCCTAAAATTGCTGCGCGAGCGCAGTATAGAACCGGCCTAAGAATACCAGGTCTGCACCATTCTATTCCCCGTCTGCACTCACAATATTATGGTAATGCCGACTCCCACTGTATCATTTATTCATTTTCAGCTGGCCATCCAGCTGGGCCACTTCAAAGAGTACAATGTGAGCACCGTATGTAATCCGATTTAAGAGTATTACAATCCCGTACTCAGAACATTGTTCAATGAACTTACACTTTTAATGACTGGAAAGGGCAAATATAACAACCTGGCATGCAAATCATTCAGATTTCTGTCTGCACACGCGGCTCAAAACATTTTCAATAAATGCCACTCATTAAATTGCATGAAATTGCTCTAAGAAAAACAAGAGCCTGCTGTTTGAAATGAGATGTATTCACAATTCCATGCATTATTATTTAAGACTGTATAACCTGTAGCATTATCCATCTTAAACTGGAAAGATTTATACAGTGCCTAGAATATCAATTGATTTTCCACTTCAAAGGTTTGCATATACTGTATATCATTACTAGTTTCAATTGGAGACATATCTGCACATTGCAGAAGCCGCCGCAGTCTTCCAAACGCAATAAAATACCCTTTCTACTGAACCCAATGTGCTACACTTGAATAAACGTCTATTGACCGTCTTCTGCGTATTACACATTCTTCCGGTTAGCTGATTAAAATGCATCATTGTTCATTAATGTCCCTCATGTGACCTTCTAAATTGGAATGTAATTTATACACTCGAAAAATGTTAACGGGTTATTTATACAGAAATAGCGTTGATAGTTTGCATAGTAGCGCAGCAGTAGAGTTGGCAGGCACAGGAATATACTGCTAGGTCATTCCGGTCTCCTCGAACAATACTTTCATAAAACAAGTTTATATCATATAGGATTAAAATTGGGGGAAACACCAGTGCTTTATTTCACCCGACAGGACAAAGTTACTAAGGAGAGGTAAATGGAAGAAAAGGAAAACATCTTTGAATCAACAAGGCCCTTTTTATTCACCTTTTTCCCCATTCACCCCCCACCTTTTTTTCATTAGTGTCTTTCCCACCCAAGAAGTTGCTCATCTGCTTTGAATATAGATAACACTGTTGAAGCAACAAAGATAGTTTTGGCCGAGGAACCCGATAAACTTTTGCTTTATGAAGAGCTATTATGACATTTTGCGGTGCAGTGAAAAGCATTTCTGAGGATCTATACTTAAATAAACTAAATTGAGCATAATTATTTGACATGTACATCCTGGTAATGCTCAAGACTGGGCCGTGTGGGATGCGTACACAGTGGAATGAAGGATGAAGAAGAACCAACTAAAAAAAAAAAAAAGAGACATTTACGTCAGGAGGAAAACCTGGAAAGAGCCTTGCCACAGATGAGGAGTGGCCAATTTCAGTCCTCAAGAGCCACCAACAGATCAGGTTTTAAGGATAGCTCTGCTTCAGCACAGGTGACTGAAGCAGGGATATCCTGACCTGTTGGTGGCCCTTGAGGACTGACTGGAGTTGGCCACCCCTCAACTTGAGCTTGAAATATGAAGAAAAGAAACAAGAGTAGATTCAATTTAGGTGGCTCTTTCCGGTGTTAAAGGAAGGCAAGTTCTTCAGTTCATCCGTGTGGTGGGATCAGGAAGGTTTGCAGATTAGAGATTAGAGAGAATGCTTTAAACCAATTGTGAAAATGTTAAGCGGTGTTAGCAATATAGTTTTCTAGTGGCCATATCTACATGAGTACAGCCAAAATGTTTGTGCCAAATGAATGAAAGTCTTGGGAATGCTTTGTAAGCGATATGTCCATCTATAAACCCATTTTTACTTTCAAATGAAGGTAAAAAAACAAGCTATTGATTTCCAGTTTCAGTGGTCATAGAAATTATTTATGGACAATGGATCAATAGAGTAGATTACTTTTTACTACAGAGGAAAATACCTTCTTTAAAAAAATAAATGTATGCATATCATCTTACAGACTCATAAAAAGCACAATCATTTATCCCATGAAATAATTCTTACCTGCAGTACAGTATGTGTACTCAAACGGCATGCTTTATTAAACTCATACACACACACGGCTCTGTAGCGGATCTGCTGCGCCCCCCCCCCCCCCAATTTATTTTATAGTTGTGTTTTGCGTTTCCTGGTGGAGACAAAATGGCTGCTCAGGTCTGTAAGATGGAGACAATGAGGAGAGGACATTGCAGCTTCCTGTATGACATCGCTGCCACAGAACACTACAAATATATTGTGATTTAGGGGTTTCCAGAGTCAACAGTGTATGATGCCCCGGATAATCTATCATTAAAAAAAAGGCAAAAAAAAAGGAGAATTGTTGCTTTAAAGATGCACTAAGGCATTACAGTAACCCCTTCCCTGCCAGAGGGGACTACAACATGTCGGTCATTCTAGCAGCAAATGGGTTAACTTCATCCATTCCAGTGGTATTTTTTTCTAAACCAGCTATTTACATATTAAATATATATATATGGTCCAATGCTTTCATTAGATGCCAAGTGTATACTGTTCAATAAGCACATTGTCGCTCCATTTTACAGCCATCTGTTTGCATTTATGGTCAGTCTCCAACTTGTTGGAAGGACTATCTATCCTCTTTATGCTGACGTGTAATCTACATAAATTCGGAGACTCTGATTCAACACATTTGTCATCTGGTATTTTGACATATTTGTAGACTCATTTTGAAGTGGTTTTCATACAGTTTTATATCCCGCTTAACGCCTTTCTTTGATGGTTTGGCCACAACATAGTACATACCAAATGTATTTTTTTTTAAACCTCAGTAGCTAAAGAGTTAAGTAATGTTGCTGCTTGGATATGCAAAATGTAAATGTAAAAAATATTTAGAACTAAACAATAAAATATCACTGTATTTAATCATCACCAAATGAGAAGAGCAGAGTTCCTTTTTATAGGCCAGCAGGAATAGTGATATCTGGCGGCCATTTTTATTCCCCTTCAGGAAACAAGAACATCGGTGACTACAACGATAAGTACCTCAGGAATCAGGGGGTACCCTACACTTCTGTATTCCATAGCGATCTTGGCAATAAAATACTTTTTTTTTTCTCTTTTTGCCGGTCATTTAAAATTGTGCATCGATTATCTATAAACGCTGATGCTAGTAGTCACCACCATCCCTGTGCTGCGTGCAGTCCAGTGCTGTATATCATAGCATTGGTTGGACTTTAATCAACACAAGATGCCAGAGGAGGTGGATACTGGGGTCAAGGTGAGATTCTCTATGCATTCCGCCCAGGCTGCACTTGTTACAACCAACGTGGATTCAGTTAACAAAACGGCTCTCGTTTTAATAATGCAACACTGTGGAGAGTGATGGAAAATGGCATCTGTGCTGCTCCACTTTCCAGAAACTATTGAATGGAAACATTGTCACAAACACATGCAATGAAACAGAAATATCTGCTTTTGTGTAGTTTATACGAGAGGAGCGCAAACTTGGGGGGCGTGAGATTTTCTGGGGTGGGGGGGAGGGGCGGGCGATTACAGAGGCCTGAACTCCCTTAACTGGTCTCCAGCGGCTTCCGGCAACATAGCATCATCACATGACATCGCCTTGCCATGGCAACGTGATGTCACACAACGTCGTGACATCAGAAAGCCAGAGACAAGGTAAGGAGGGGGGGGGGGGGGGGGCACAAGCTGATATGTCTGTTTTCCCTTGAGGACTAAAGTTGCCCACCCTTGGTATAGAGTCACTCAGTAATATTGTAATACAGCAGGGCCCCGCTTCTCGGCGCTCCACTTTTCGGCGATCCGCTGATACGGCGGCACCGAGAAGGGGGCCATGTTGAATTTGAAATGGCGCATGCGCAGAACGGGCGGGTGCGCACGGCACGCATGCGCAGATCGCAGGTTGCACGCGCAGGTCGCAGGTCGCAGATCGGCAAAAATGCCGGTTTGCGCATGCGCAGCACTGAAAATCGCCGGATCTGCCTTCCGCCAAATTTCACTATACGGCGGGCCTCTGGAACGGAACCCACGGTATACCTGGGGCCCTGCTGTAAAAAGAGTTCGCTTTGTTACCTGTCTATTACGAGCGTCATAGCAGTGAGCAGTATTTGCTTCGGTAACGCTAATCTTCCCCTGAGTCGTGAAACCTTCCTTAAGACCTGCTATTCTTAACCAGTGATTTAGTACAGACACGGCAACAGATAGATGCAAATTGAGATGATGGGGTAAAAAAATCAAAATGCTTTATGGTGTAAATAACGGCATTGTGATTCTGTACAAATCAAATTACTAGTGTGGAGTATTTCATTTAAACAACACGACTTCCAAATAAAATGTCTAAATGCACAATATTCTTTCTATTTCAGGAATAAGAATGAAGAATTATCCATATACGTAAGCGCATAACAACACATTTTATACAGCATATTCTTTTTTTCAGTTGCAACCTGAAATATACTTCGACAATGACATATCATGTGCAGTATTTCCATTACCCTGTACCTTTCCAAAAGTTCTCTCTTTCCCCAATAAATTAGAATTTGAAACATTTCCATTACCGGGCTCTCTTGCACAACCGTAAGGCAGATTTAAACTATTTCTGCTCCCATAAATTCCTCTTCCCTTCACCCCCCCCCCCCCTCCAGCACGGCTTGTGCCTTTGGCAGAGGAATCATACAGCAAGGGCAATACAGTGAAAGGTGGATCATAAATCTATTGTATGGGATTGCAGGTGATGCCGCAGATAAATCTCAACCCTAAATCTTAAAGGATTGCATCCAGACAATAAATGTGTAATAACTCCATACATCAAGTCCAAGTCCATATGATTACTAGTTATAGGAGTCAAAAAGGCAGTGAGGGAGAAGAGTAGAAGTCACTTTTGCCATTAATCATTGCTGTACCATGTAGGAAGGCCACTTGGCGTAGGTTTATTTGATGCACAGTGTTTAAGTGGACATATTAAAATTTATTGGAAATATAAATAATTGCACATGCTTATTTTATTGTCCCCTCTCTTTCAGTTGCTCGCTATCAGAGTAATGAAACCAGCATTGAGAAGCACTGGAGATCAGGAGTTTAAGGAGGTCTCCACTCAAATGAGCTTTATCCCTACTTTTCTTCCTTCTTGTCCTTATGTAGTCCTCCTTTCCCTCGCCCTTTGTTCTCTTCTAGCTGATGGTGCCTTCGGTCTCTCCTCTGATGCTTTGCAATATCTGCTCTGTTTATCGTCTTCTTTCTCTCCCCACTTAACCTGCATTGCTCGGTCAACCGTTGATCACTTCTAGATTTTTCATCCACACGCCCAAACTCTCGGTGACATTTGTTTGGGTGGAAAGTATGAGATATGCAGCAGAAAAGTAAAAACGCAATATCCAAGCAGAAGATTAAGTCAACGTGAACATAGTGATGTATGTACGTATGTATGTATGTCTTTATTTGTATAGCGCCATAAAATGTACATAGCGCTTCACAGTAGTAATACATGTCATATAAATAGCAAATATAAATAACACATCATGGGAATAAGTGCTTCAGACATACTGTAAAAGTAACATTAAGGAAGGAGTCCCTGCTCCGAGGAGCTTACAATCTAATTGGTAGGTAGGGAGAACGTACAGAGACAGTAGGAGGGAATACTAGTAAGTGCGTCTGCAGGAGGCCAAGCTTTGTGTCATGTGTCCATGATTATCCAGTGATCTGATTTAACAAAGGTAATACTGTATTCAATCTGTTCCCGGTTATACAGGAAGGCCTGGACATTGACTAAAGAAACTATTCTTCCGAGAGGATTTATGAAATAAAAAAAGTACACTGAAATAGAAATAATCCCTTATAGATGCCCTGGTTTTGACCTTACTATAAAATCCTTTTTCCATGTAGTTGGGGGGGAGGGGGGGGAGAAATGGTAGAACCATTTTCCCCATCTTGTTATGGTAAAGCGGGTCTCCTCAAACATCACGTTTTGCCTCCTAGTCCCATTATGGGTTATCCCAAGGATATTTATGTTCGTTAATTAATTTACTCCATTAGTCTACCTTCTTCTGGTCTCAGGGTATAACCAATCAAGCGGACATGTATTGACCGTTGGAAAATGCTTTCATCCACTACTTATTTGTATTGTGCAGGCATCTGAAAACTCAAGCCTTTCTTCTATAGATTCAAGAAACATTGCACCCATCACCGGAGCACCTCCCTTCTACTGTGTCAAGTGATGAAGCTTCAGGAATGGATCACGGTAAATGGTATGATGCCAATTACCTGCAAAGCTGCGTTTTGCTGGTTTTCCATATCCCTACAGAAGCCAACTTCCGACAGGTCCAGTCTTATTTAGCCCATTGGCTAAAGCAACCCAAAATGCATTGCCACGTTGGTGGAGCTGAGGAGCACACCCTTGACTCTGTTACTGGGTTTTGGAAGTCAGTGGCATCTTAAAGCTGGAACATGGTAGACCAGTGGTTTCCAACCTTTTTTATGTTAAGGAACCCTTCAATTATATTGTGAAATTCTGCGAAACCCCAATCCTCTGTAATAGCGCGTCTGAGATCAGATGCATTGTAAGGAACCCCAACCATCTCTAATAGTGCGTCTGAGATCAGATGCATTGTAAGGAACCCCAAACATCTCTAATAGCACGTCTGAGATCAGATGCATTGTAAATTCTTCTGTATTTGGTACAATTTGCAAATGACCTGAAAATTACTTGGAACCTTTTAGGGATGTCCGGGGAACCCAACAGTTCCTAGGAACCCCTGTTGAAAAACACTGTGTTAGACTATTTCTCAAGTTTTCCTGTATCAATTCTATTAGTGAAAAGCATAATGCAAATATGCATCATGTCTTCTATGACAGGGGTTCTCAACTCCAGTCCTCAAGACCCACTCAACAGGTCAGGTTTTAACGATATCCCAGCTTCAGCACATTAGGCTCAATCAGTGGCTCAGTCTCTAGCTGAAGCTGGCATATCCTTAAAACCTGACCTATTGGGAGGTCGTGAGGACTGGGGATGAGCACCGCTGCTCTAGAACGCAAGCTTCAGATGTAAACCTGCATTGCTTTGCGATGTTCTCCAGGCGCACCTGGAACTTGAGTGGTTAACCACAATTATCATTCAGATAAGCTTAAAACACAAGGGCCTGCAGCAAAGCCAACATGCTGTGTGTACGGGAGGTTATTATCAGAATAAAAGGAAAGGAATATTCTGTAACATCATTTATGATGCACATAATAAGTGGAGGAAATGCTTGCCAAGCTAAAATGAGATTATATGATTTTTTTCCCAAGCGAGTATAAAATGCGTCAAACCATTCAAACGCGCACTGAATCAAGGCTTGTAACCTCGATTGATGTCTCTGCCTAATGACGAACTAGTTTAAGCTGTTTAGTATGAAAGCAACATATTGAAGAGCCTGTTGAGCCAAAGTCAAACGTGCTATTCAAAATGCAATTATTGAGACAAAAGGCACCCAACAAAGACACATAAAGAAGAACTTCTTTGTATAGGTGCAATTTGTGATGCTCTGTTTTGAAAGCACACTTGTTAGTGTAACCTTTAAACAAACCTTTTGAGGTTACAATCAATGGCTCTTAGCATTTTATTCATGTCATGGTATTTCAGAAGTACGTCTGCATTTCTGACATTTTTGGCATAACAATACTTGCCTTTCCCTCTTTAAAGAACAATGGGTCAGTGCCTAATGGTGCAATGTGTAGCGCCTGATATCCAAGGAGAAGAAATAATAACAAAATAGAAAAAACATGCCAGAGATTTTATTTCATTTCCTGCGTTTCTCGCCAAACTATTTGGGGGGAATGGGGGGAAGAGATTTCTGATCGGTTAAAGACTCTGAATTTCTTTTTCATCACATCACAAATACTTCGAGCTTTTCTAAGATGCACATTCCGTGTGCGCCGTGCTAGGGATGCAAATGATTTTTTGATTAACGCAAACGATATTTGTTGCTAAGTCTGTCTAGCATGGTGCATAAAATATACCTCGTCAGATAGGTTTACATGGGTGGCATGTGAGGTGCGAAGAACTAGAAATAACCGTACTGGCGCAAGTCTCTTTGTAAAGAAGAAGCCGTTGGTCCCTGTTTGACAGAAAGTGAAGCTGGAACATTAGAGCAAAAGGTTATATACATGGCAAGATCTAATAAAAATACTTTAGTATCTAGCACTTGAGCATTTGTTGTCCTGTAGAATATATTGGCTTCTTTGAAATGAAAAGGAGTACTAAAGTGTAAATGAGCAGCCATCAATGTAAATGAGGAGGAAGCCCTGAAGAACACGGACAGATTAAAACTACTGCTACTGTATTGAGCTAAAAGCAACAACAAAAAGAAATACAGAAATAGTTCCATTGTAAGGCATGATGGGTAATAAAAAGGGCATCCATATGAATGCATTTATTCATTGAATCACTTAAAAAATTATTAAAGGTTACATCACAGTCTAAGTTTTCATGGAACAGGATTCATTCCAGTATGGTTGATGGTCGGGATGGGCTTTATTTAAGCAGTTCTCTTAAATAAGATATGATGTACCTTTCAAGCTGCATAGCATCACTTAGTTAATATGGAACTATATCTACAGAAAGTTTGTCTTACAAAGTCTGAATGAAGTTGTAATGTAAGGTGTTGTTATGGCAGTATTTTCACACTCCGCCTTTTGTAGTATCCGATCAACAAAACCATCATCAACAAAACTGGAGATTTGTCATTAGAACCTGAATGTGTTTGTGGGAAATGTGTTCACTTTTAACAGAGTAATGAGAGCTAAACTAATGCAGGCGCGGATACTGGTTATAGCACCAACACAGCATTGCTCTATATTTGGTAATATAGGCGTTAGGATTCTAGTAGATCTAATGCTTCTAAAGAAACGGTGTTCCTGCCAGTTCAGGATATATTTAATTGGGCTTGCATCATATTATTTATTGACCTGATTGTACAATAGATGCTATGATATCCAGGGGGTTTACCTGTCTATTTATTCTCATGAATGCCACCATAGATGTGTCCGTTTTGGTTTCAAAGCTATAAAATGCATAATAATCTGCCAAGTATTCATATCTAAACCAATGTCTCCCCTTTGCCCCGTGTGATAGATGTGAATGGCCGTTGTGTTTCCTCTGGGTGGGGGTATGTTCATCGGTAAGTATTTCGGGAGCCAGAGGGTCCCCACAGCTGAGAATAATGGTTCAGTTCTGTGGACCCCTGGTTCTCATCCTGTAAACTAAAGGGGGGGGGGGAGGGGGGAGATAAAAAAAAATTAAAAAACTCTGGGATTGCTAATCTAACCCTTTGCGTTTACCCTATATTTTAGCCACTATGTTATGGGGTCTCCCACTCCAAAGACCCCATGATGTAGGGCAGAATGACTGAGCCACCTGTGGTGAAGTAGGGATATGCCTAATACCTGGCCTGTTGATGGCTCAAGGACTGGAGTTGGCCACCCTTGATGTAGTGGCCATGTCATAAGCTTCGTGCTCATTTACTGTGGAGCGCTAAACGCACTCTAGTTGGAAGACTCATCAGTGATGCCGCGATCACCATGTGCCGGAGGGGCTGTGGCAGTTGCAGATCTCATTGGGTTAAAAGCAGCCAAAGCACCGGTTTTCCATATTGATTTCTTTAGCATCCCCCTGGAGCTGAACCGCGCGATTATTAGCTCTAGGGATACTTACTGGTTTAGTTACTTGTGCTCTGCCGGGATTTTTAAAGATGGCCCCAATGTCATTTAAAATGAAGCCATTGGCCCATGATACCATGGTTGATTTGGTTGTCATTTTTCTGGAGCAAGGAGGACCCTAGAGCCTAGATAGATATATATATAGAGATATAGATATATATAGATATATATCTATATATATATATATTGATAGGGGGAAAAAGGAGGGGGGATTCCCACTTTATTGTAAGGCTTTAATTGTTTAAGTGACTGTTTAAAAAAAAAAAAACCTATGATGTACCAGTTTCACCTACACAATATAATTAGAGAACTCCACAACTGTGTAATGAGACACCTAAAGGTACCATCTTTTATTCTTCTTGGAACATTGACTACGAAGGATATCTGATTTCACAGGCTATTTAAAATTCTGAGCACCACTGAAAGTTAGATAAAGTCTTATCTGTGAAAGTAGCTCATTCACATCTCCGAGATTAATCGCTTCCCTTCAAAAGAGTACGTGCGAGTCCGGCCAAAGAACACCCCATGCATTCTAATGCGCTGTATATGGGAACTGTAAATTATGTATTTTAGATGGATCAGTGGTTTCCCAATGGTTACTGTGAATTTTATAAAAGGAAGAACTAGAAGACAGACTATATGATGGCTGAACATAGAAGTCAAACGACCGACCAGCCAATGGAAGGCGTAATTTAACCCCTTCAGTGATCGAGACCCAAGCCCGCAAAAGTATTCCAAATTGATGATAATAAGCGTGATCTAGCTAGGGCCTATTGTGATAGGTCTGCAAACCCCGGCTTGGAAGCAAGGATTCAAGCGCCAACGTGCAAGGCACTCATTACTTTGTGAGCTCAAGGGACTTCATAACAGAGGACTCCATCTTGCATCTCTACGCACAAAGCACCTCTTGTGCTGGATATGAAGTTGACTGTATATAGAACAGGGCATTCTGATGGTGTATCATTTCTACATAGCACATTTGTTCTGCATACAGTACTGCCTTAACCCAATCCGGGCTGCACAAGCCGTGCCATGCAACAGACTGAAGCTTTAGGGCAGGGGTAGACAACTCCAGTCCTTAAGAGCTACCAGTAGGTCAGGTTTTCAGGATATCCCTGCTTCAGCACAGGTAGCTCAATCATTATGACTGCACCCCCTGTGCTGAAGCAGGGATATCCTGAAAATCTGACCTATTGGTAGCTCTTGAGGACTGGAGATGACCACCACCCCTGCTTTAGGGCGATAAACGGCAGTTGTTGGAGTTAAAGTGAGATGCTTATATGCATGTCCACGCTCAAAATCACAATATTTTGGGAGTAGAAACCGCGTGTAATGTTTTAGCGCCTGGGACAGTCTGTTTAACCCTTTGAAATGTCTGACTGTACACTTCAAGAAGGGAGTTTTTCAAAACACCGCAAAACTGCAGATCTAATAAGACTCACTGTTTGTGTTGCCACGGAACGGAACATTCGGTGGCCGCACAGATTAACACTGCAGGGATCCGATATGGACACCCCCGTCCTCCACCCCCCCCCCCCATCCTCTGCCCGTGATGCTGGGGACAGTAAGTCTTGCTACATACGGTCATTTCACGTATAAAGAATTCTCACGATGGTCCCTTATAGGCATTACAACCTGGAAAAGAATATGAGGTGTTCCGATACATTTTTATTTTTTTTAGTATTTTCCATTTTTACTATAAGGATTGACCACGTTTGAAATGACAAGGTAATAATCAGTCAGCCACGATGTTCTCTGCCGATGTAACCAGCTTTTCATTTATTTCTCGTTTAATCCATTTCTTGGCAATCAGCATTATACATTGTATTCTCCCTAACTACTGTAGCAACTGTAATGAGGGCTTTTAGGGTGATTAATTTCTCCGAGTTTCGCATAAAAGCTTCCATTAAAACAAAATTAGGATAGTAATTTAGCCCGGATTACTTTTTAGAGACTCTACTGTGAAAAAAAAAGAAGGAAAAAAAAGTTGTTTTTTTTGGAGGGGGAATAATAAAAACAAATCATGTCAAGCAAAGCAATCTAAATACTAAATAACAGCAGCAACTGTCACATTATTATAAAACCACAAATGATAATGATCATTGATTATAATGATCCTAATTGGAAGTTTACATTGATTTTGTTGTTGCTGCTCGCAAGCAGCAAAATTCAAGTGCATTGGAATATACTTTCACGAAGAGATACAATCTTCCCCACTCGTGGAGGGGTTTGTAATGGTTTCTACATCATTGGACAGGGTACTATGTATATACATTGGTATGCAAGACACCAGGAGACAAAATAATGCTTCTAAGGCTGCCTCCCTGCTGGCGCTGAGCGTGCGGTGCTTGCCGCTTTTACTTACATAAATGTATATGGGCAAGTCCCCGCTCACACGCTTGGCGCTTGAGTAAACAAAAAAATTTAACTTTCAAGCGCGCTCAACTTGCCCACAACGCCCCCATCCCTCCTTCGCACGCTTGCGAAATAGCCAGGACACCCGGTGCTCATGCTTGGAGAGCTGGTGATGTCACCGCTCTCAAGCATGAGCGCAGTCAGCGCCAGCGGGGCAGCAGCCTAAAGCTGCACAGACCAGGTACTAAGCGGGAGATTCATGAAACGCACAGGTGAAAACGGCCATTCAAGTCAGTGGCAGTTACCCGGTGATAGAAGAATCGGAGAGTTTCAGGAAACTACCCGATAGTTATTCCAGTTAAAATATTTCAACAGGAAAGATTAAAAAATGAAGACGTTTAGGTTATAAGAGAATACGACACCGAGAACACAGCAATTACAGACATGTTCAACGCCTTCACTTCCAGGAATGATGGAAACAAAGCAAGTTTATTTACATTTTTGGAGCCCGCAGAGGCAGAACTGATGAAACCGTACAAGTGCAGGATGGACACGCTTCTTGTAGAGGTTCTAAGGTGCTCAAACAATAAGCGTGCTCATTTTTAACACACATGTAGGGGACAAAGTTTTACAGTATGTCAGGTCCAAAACTGGAGCAAGCCCAGATAAATAATCCGACTTTAAAAAAAAAATTAAAAACCCGTTGGAAAGCAATTGGACTTTATTATTTTAAAAATATTTGCCCTAGTTTTGTAGCCGGGAGATTGTCACACACTGGAATTTTCCACGTGTTGTGACTTTGCTTTTTTGCCAGTGTAGTCACAGTGGTGGTGCAGTGACACACCTCCAGCACACATTACACACCTTCACTTGTTTACTCTTATTATGACGACCTGTTGACAAATTTTATTTGTATTAATTTTGTGAAACTCCCAAGTCAGCCAGGACGTTTTCAAGATTACACAAGAAAAAAAAGTGTCTAATTTTCAGTGTATTGCATCTTAAATGCCAGTCTGACTCAATAATCCTAAATAATCAGTCTATCTCCCCCAAATAAGCAGATGGCTATTTATACCTACAGTATATGAGGTAACATTTTTAATGTATCACCTTATCAGTGGTATGTATTCGCATGACTATTTTACCTGTTCAATACGTCACAAGCTCCCCCTGCTACTGATGTTAAAAACGTTTTTATTTTAAAGGCGACACCAAAACCATAGATTGTAAACTCATCTGGACAGGGACTGTGTGTAAAACTCCTGTGTGCTGCGTACTATACTGTAATTGTGAAGCGTGTTGAGTCCCATTGGCAGAAAAGCGCTATATGAAATAAAGTCGTAACGTAAAGTTAATCAGCTGGCTTGTTTACCCACAAAAAGGATTCTGGATTCCAAACTTGCATTAAAAAAAAAAAAAAAAAAAAAACAACTTAAATGATGGGTTTTCAATTTAGACTCTGTTCAAAAAAACAAAACAAAAAAAAGAAGAAGAAGAACTAGCTAGAGTGGGTAGCAAATGTAATGCCATAAATCAAAATGATTTATCACAGATGAGCAATTCTGTGGGAGAAAGAGAATAATGTATTTCTATTTACTAGTTCAGCTTAGATGGCTATTTGGAAACAGCCATAATTCTAACAAACCTTGCACAACAAAATAAATAGTATTGCTTTAGGGCACACTTGAGACAGATGTACTATTATGGAAATTATAAATCAGAGGCGTGTTGACAGCCAATGAGAGCTTATTCACCTTGGTCAAGCAGCATCTCATTTCAACATTTCAAGAGCTGTCATGTGCATAGAGATGGAAGTGAATCTAAACAGAGTTGTGTTTGCCCTCCTGCAAATTGGCAAAAAAATAATAATCTATAAAATAAGTATCCTCGGGGACGTTTGCCCGCGACCAAAACACCACCGGCGTTCCACTACCGGGACACTTCGCCGCGATGTCCGCTCCTGCACCCAACCACTGCGACAAGCCAGGTCTGTTACGCCGACCACCCGATGTTTAAATATCCCGCGCGGGACATTAAGTTGTCGGAGCAGCAGGCCCGGCTTGGCTTGTTGGGTCGGGTGCATAGCGGACTGCGGGTAGTTAGGCGCAGGAGCGGACTTGGCAGCGAAGTGACCCGCAGGGAGGTGCCATGCGGCAAAGTGCCCGCCGGCGGCGTTTTAGTCGCAGCCAAACGTCCCATCCCGTCCTCGGGAAACCCTCAGCACACCAAATTTTATGAATAGCTAATGAATTTGCAAACAGCAGTGTGTGCATTTAATGTGCGATTGGAATAGCCAATGCTTATCCCAAAAAGCGTGCCCTATCCAGGATCATAGATAAAGATTTAAAACATCCTCAGAATAAAGACAAAACATAACAAAAGATAAATATGAATAAATGGGGATTGAGGAGGCACGCAAGTTGATCGATGGTTTGGAAGCAAAAAAAGGTGGCAGGGGAAAGTTTGGTAATATCAGGATATTAGGAATTTTTCAAATTATATTTAATCTATTATTGCCTTGAACTACATCAATTAGATCATATACCTAGTATGTTATAAGGTAACTTATGTCTGTGATTTTAGATAGCTGTTCTGGCAAAGCTTTAAAGAAGCAGTCCAAACTGCTGTTTTTTGTTTATTTATTTTATTTTTCCTCCTTTAATATGTGCATCAATACAATCCACACAATAATAAGTAATTAGCCAAGTTACAGATCGATCAGCGAAGATTCGGCTCGGGGGTTCACTAAATGGCGTCAGTGCATCAGAAGAGGACAAAAGATGCAAAGTTCTGTGGGGAAGATCATGTGACCAGGCAGTCACTAGATACAATTGGTGCTCTGCTAGAGAGAGGGCAGGGACCAAAAAGGGGTGTGCCAGAGCCTTTTTCAGAAGAGGAAGGGGATGTGACTTTGTAAATGGTTGCTATAGAAACCAAAATGATTGTTACATTATAATACATTAAAAAAAAGTCTATTCAGAGTGGATTTAAAAATAAAATGCTACATGTATTTTCTCATAGTACAGAACTGATTAAAATAAATACACATGTAGGATATTATTGCTTGGTCTGCAACTTTAATTTTCTGTTTACATAAAAAGATATGTATGACTACACTATCAAACATAAATCCCTTTGCGAAGCTTCACATCTTCACTCGGCTCATCTTCTCTCTCTCACATTCAGGCACTTGACCTCACAACCCAGCCATTAACCTTTCATTTCTTACGCTCATAGATGAAGCCTTCATTAAACTTATCACAGAAAGCCAAACTGTTCTCATAAAACCAAGCCCTTCACAATACTGTATGTTGCCAGTTCACGTTTTTTGTACCATTTAAAGGAGCAATTCATGCCGTTTAAAATGTTTTCATTTTTTAAACAAAGGTTCACAAGCAGGGGGTCTCCAGGGCTCAACCTCGTTCATTTCTGTTCCGGGGACCCCCTTGCTTCCGGAGATACTTACCTCTGTAGGAGGTGTCGGTAGCCGCTCCGGCTGAGCCAGCTGGGTTTTAAAGTTTAAAGCTCCCGCGTCACGCGGGCCAATAGGAAACCGCACCCGATGACATCACTGCTTCCCATTGGCCTGCAAGGGTCTTTAAAACTCTGCCTTAATGTGAACCCTGGTAGCCAAGCGCAGCGGCTACAGGTACCCCCTACGGAGGCAAGTATCTCCGGAGGCAGGAGTCCTTGGAGCTAAAAATAATGGGGTTCAACACCGGAGACCCCCTACTTCAATCCTATTTATTTTTTTTAACAGCTTTGATATCTTCAGTGCTAACTAGCTGTACCACCAAGCTTAAACTATGGAAGTAAACCAAAAATGACAAGGAAAAACATTGATGTCATTTTATGCACACACTTTCCTTAAATTAAACTTTCTGTATTAAGACGGGGGGGGGGGGGTAGGTGTACAAGAAATACACAGG
Source organism: Ascaphus truei (assembly GCF_040206685.1). Taxonomy (NCBI): domain Eukaryota; kingdom Metazoa; phylum Chordata; class Amphibia; order Anura; family Ascaphidae; genus Ascaphus; species Ascaphus truei. Next base: position 35,155,415 of record NC_134485.1, on the reverse strand, counting down.
GAGGTAGGTGAAAGAGAGGGGAATGGAAATGTGACATTTAAAAAAAAAAGCATTAAACAATTACATCAATCTAGTCCCAATTAGGTTAATAGAATTGCAAAGAGCAGCACGAACATGATTAATAGAACTTGCCAATTATAATAAAGAATGATTTGTTGGCAAAATACTGTTGTCTACCGTCTTTTCTTTTGCTATGAACACTGAATGTTTCGCGCTTTATAGAAGGCTGGTTATAAATAGCCAGGTCTCTGCTGTAAATATACAGCCAGTAAGAGTGAAAATAAGGCACAAGCAAAGAATTCTTAAAAAAAAAAAAAAGCTGGTCTTTAATATTTGTTAAGTATACTCCATAGATGCCATATTGTATGAAATGTAGAGTTGGTGTTTTGGGGGATACTAGTAAATTTCTCCATGTTTATGATTGATCAAATTCAAGCTTTACAGATGGTGGGGTGGTGGGGGTGGGGGTGGCGCGCTGGGGGTTGTGATTATTTCCGCATATGTGCAACTGAACATCTAGTAGACAGCCCGATGAACATTAATCGTCTATCTTCATGTTCTGTGACACGTGCGTTCCCGAGAAAGGAGAGAGTCCTCCTCCTCCACTCAAAAAGCTCAGATGTCCATTAAAAAAAAAAAAAAAAAAATCTAAAAATATTCTTTATGAGAAGACAGTTAACCAGATAGCAATAAATTAACCTCTTTCTCTGCAAAGTGTCGAGCAGCAAGGAAAAAGTAATGAGGCACTTTGCAAAGCACTTAAATATATATATATATTTTTAGTTTTTTTATATGCTTTTTTTTATTACCTTTATTGAAAATGAATGGCCTAAGCAACCGGTCGATTGGTTCTCCCATGATCGATCAGCAAAGATTCTGCGTCTCGGGGTTCACTAAATGGCTGCCTTTCAGTTTCAATCAATCTTTCACTCAGTGTAACTCAGCGGCTACAATGTATTCTTATATTACTACGGTAACATTATCTATTGTTACAGTTTGCAGCTCAACCTGCTGGTAATATTAGCAACAAATGATCACAAACAGGAAAGTGTTACAAAGACCTTGCACTGCTTGGGGGGGGGGGGGGCTACAATCTGCTATAGAAATTAAAAGATGTTCAGTATATTAAAACTCATAAAAAATAGCATTGAGAGTTGAATGAAAAAAAAATGTTTTATTATCCTATACTACAGAACGGATTAAAAAACAAAACAAAAACATGGAGGATATTGCATTGATTGCTTTTTTAAACACCAAATCACTTTTTAACACCTCGTGCCTATTTTTCCTCTTTACACTCCAGCATTAATTTCTCCTCATTATTTGCTTCCATTAGGAGTTGAATAGATAAACAATTTCAACCTACTTATTTATGTACTGCACATTGGACAGGAGAATACATATACACACACATACATACATACATACAATGATATATGATCTAGCCCTTGGAAGAAGATCCTGCACACATCTCCCTCACAGAGCTGCCTGCGTCATCCTTTGTTTGTTCAGCACTGCTATCCCCATGAGGCAGAGGTTACACCAGAGAGCACTTGCAGAGATATTACATCCTCTTGAATTTTTAAAAAGAAAGATAAAGTGATGATAACACATTTACTAATGTTCCATGTCCTACACTGCAAAATACGTGCACATAGCAAACGGATTTAAATGCTTTTGACTTAAAGCAGTAATAGGGGTTTCATTTTTTGTATTATTACAGGATTGAAGCAGGGCGTCTCCAGAGCTGAACGGTGTTAATCTCAGCTCGGGGACCCCCTGATTCCAGAGATACTTCCCTATATAGGGGGTGTCGTTATCTCTGTGGTGTTTAAATGTCCCGATCACGCGGGCCAAAAGGAAGTCGCACCGGGTGACGTCACCGCTTCCTATTGGCCTGCGTGACGTGGGACAGTTAAACGCCACCCTTATGTCAGACACCCAGTTCCCTGGCTGCAGAGATACCGGCAGCACAAAGGAGGAGGGGAGGGGCACTCAAAGAGATTAGCTGGCACCATACCCGACCTCGTATTTTGAGGCTTAAGTTACTGTACATGCATCAAAATATAAAGAAAGCTTCTGTCTTCTGACCTGAGCAAAGAATTGGTGCTTTCTGAAACCAATATTAATGAGTATTTTGTTACTTCCTTGGTACTGTTTATCCCTGCAGCCATTACATTTCTGCAAAGTGTAAAACAATGGGGTTATGATATAGGGACTGCCCCCTGAAATATTCATTCTGTAACCCATGCCAAATGTGCATTTATATGGTATACGGTATTCCCTAGTAGTCATTCTGCATTTCGAGTGGCAGATTTTCCTCTATGCAGTGGCATAAAATAATATTTCCTTACAATGTTGATCTATATTGTTTAGCAGGAAACGGTGTATGAAATTATGTAAATTTGTACAGCGCCAACATATAACGCAGCGCAGTACAATGGGGCTTCAGAGTGATGTAAATTATATAACCAGAATGACATAGAAATAAGAACAAACCAGCACAAACAGATACAACTGGAACTTAAGTCCCTGCTCGTGAGAGCTTACAGTCAAGAGGGAACAACGGACAATGCCGAAACAAAAGGTAAAGTGGCAGCTCATTGTGGGGTGGAGTATACATCCGCATGGAGTATGGATCCAGCCTGACAGCTGATCCCATTACGGTTTGGGGTATGGATGCTAGGGGGAGTTAGATAGTGTGGCGTTTGGTTCAGCTGGTCCCAATAGAGTTGGAGATGGGGTGGTGGATGTTAGGGGTATGCCAGATAGCTTACTTGAAAAGGGGAGTCTTTAAATGTCTGTAAGCTGGGAGAGAGTCTTATGGTGCATGGTGGGGAATTCCGGAGAGAGTGCTGCACAGAAGAAGTCTTGTAGGCGGGATGGAGAGGAGATCATAAGGCAAGACAGGCAGATATCATGGGCAGAATGTAGGAGGCGTTTAGGGATATATTTGGTAATGAGGACTGAGATGTAAGGAGGTTCTAAATTTGATTCTAGAGGATATGGGAGGACAGAGTAGGGATTTGCGTAGTGGAACAGCATGCTTGGAGTGGTGCACAAGGTAGATAAGTCTGGCAGCAACATTTTGGATGGATTGGAGTTGGGACAGGCAGACAAGGGGAATGGATGGATTTAGGTGTGTGAAGGGAGGTACAGGCAGTCCTCGGTTATCCAACAGAATCCGTTCTGGAAGCAGCATTGGATAGTGAAACCGTTGTAAAGTGAGTCCCATGATAACCAGTGGCAGTGAGCGTTGGATAACGCATTCCGGCGTCGAAAAACGGCCCAAAGTGTTAAATTGTAAAGCGCGGGATATGCCATTCGTTGTAAAATGAAACGTTGGATAGCGAGGACTACCTGTAGGTGATGCGTGTGGAGCCTGACAAAGATGTCAGGTCTGATGTCACTCGTATCTGTGAAGTAGGTGGCAAGGTCTTTGGCTGTGAGTCCGGGAGAAGGTGCAGGTGGGCAGACAAGGAAGTTAAAGATGGCGAATAGGCGTTGAGGGTTAGAGGGCATAGTTAGCAAAAGTGAAGAAAAGGAGGTTTGCTTGGCAAGGGAGAGGACGGCGTTATTCTTGCCGAGATAACATTACGTTTATTCTTCTTATAGAACAGAACAAAAAGTCACAAAATTGGAATTGCAGAACAAAACACCACATGATTACACATATATTAATAGATCAGGCAGGACAAATATACATCCTTCTCTTCTCTATCGGCAGGGTGTGCTGCTCCTTTTTAAAGTCGCAGACACGATCGTGAACATTTAGAAACACTGCTCCTCCGAGATTGGTAAGAAGTGCCAAGTGCCTTAGCTTAAATCTAATTTATTTCTCACAGCAATTTGGAAGTGTCAATCAACTCATCAGTTCACCCTTAACAAATATGACTTGAAAGGACAAGTAAAGGTGATAGAGACAGAAGCTACATGCAGATATCATTCCCTTATCCTCTTCCACTTATTGTCTTACACGCAGAATTGCATGTTAGTCACCTCAAGTACATGGAGAAACCGGTGCCAAATCTCTTATGTTGTTCTATTGGTCCACGAACTAAAACAAATGTAATTACTGAATCAGGGAGTATAATGAGGTTACTAAGAGTATATATTAAACCTCTTTAGAAATTATATGGACTTCAATAACCACAGAAAAAAGCATTTGGAGCACTCCTATAGTTCCCAGACAAATAGGAAGATACGACATGTTCTCTCATGTACAGTAAATAAAAATACCACGTATGAAAACTGCCTTTTCAGTCAGTCCGTGTGTGTCAGTCAGTCCGTGTGTGAGTGTGTGTGTATGTATGTCAGTGAGTGAGTGTGCGTGTGTGAGTGAGTGAGTGTATGTCAGTGAGTGTGAGCATGCGTGTGTGTATGTCAGTGAGTGTGAGCGTGCGTGTGTGTATGTCAGTGAGTGTGAGCGTGCGTGTGTGTATGTCAGTGAGTGTGAGCGTGCGTGTGTCAGTGCGAGCGTGCGTGTGTCAGTGCGAGCGTGCGTGTGTCAGTGCGAGCGTGCGTGTGTCAGTGCGAGCGTGCGTGTGTCAGTGCGAGCGTGCGTGTGTCAGTGGGAGCGTGCGTGTGTCAGTGCGAGCGTGCGTGTGTCAGTGCGAGCGTGCGTCAGTGCGAGCGTGCGCGTGTCAGTGCGAGCGTGCGCGTGTCAGTGCGAGCGTGCGCGTGTCAGTGCGAGCGTGCGCGTGTCAGTGCGAGCGTGCGCGTGTCAGTCAGCGTGCGCGTGTCAGTCAGCGTGCGCGTGTCAGTCAGCGTGTGCGTGTCAGTCAGCGTGTGCGTGTCAGTCAGTATGTGTGCGTGTCAGTCAGTATGTGTGTGTGTGTCAGTCTGTGTGTGTGTGTCAGTCTGTGTGTGTGTGTGTGTATCAGTCAGTATGTGTGTGTCAGTCAGTATGTGTGTGTGTCAGTCAGTATGTTTGTGTGTCAGTCAGTATGTGTGTGTGTGTATCAGTCAGTATGTGAGTGTGTCAGTCAGTATGTGTGTGTGTCAGTCAGTATGTGTGTGTGTCAGTCAGTATGTGTGTGTTAGTCAGTATGTGTGTGTGTCAGTCAGTATGTGTGTGTGTATCAGTCAGTATGTGTGTGTCAGTCAGTATGTGTGTGCAGTCAGTCCGCGTGTGCGTCAGTCAGTCCGCGTCAGCCAGTCCGCAAGTGCGTCAGTCCGCGTGTGCGTCAGTCAGTCCGCGTGTGTGTCAGTCAGTCCGCGTGTGTGAGTGTGTGTGTGTATGTGTGTGTGTGTGTGTGTGTGTGTCAGTGTGGACTCCATGTCCTGGTGCGCCAGTGCCCGAGTCCTCTGCGCATGCGTGCCGTGGCCTGACAACTCTCCCATTCAGAAATCAGTGTAATCACTGTGTCCATTCATTTGCCTGAAGCATTACCCAGAATTTACCTATTTGGTTCAGAAACCCTAAATGCCACAGTTTAGGTCAGGGTGGCCAACTCCAGTACTTAACCTGGCCCGTTGGTGGCCGTTTTCAGGATATCCCTTTTTTAGCATAGATGGCTCAATTAGTTGAAGACTGAGCCACTGATTGAGCCACCTGTGCTGAAGCAGGGATATCCTTAAACCCTGACCTGGTGGTGACCCTTGAGGACTGGAGTTGGCCACTCCTGGGTTTAGGTACTTCAGTCCTGACAGCTGTGTAGACTCAACTAGCTGAAAGTCTGTCCGCATTATATTCTCAGAACATGGCCCTTGCAGCCTATGGCATCACAAGCTCACGAGATATTTGGGAATAGATAAAGGACAGAAAAATGATACCAGCAAAGCATGATTCTTTTCTCAATTTTAACATCCAGTTCTTTAGGGACAAAGCAGAGAAATTGTAATCAGCAGTAATCAATCCTCCGGAAACATGCAGGGTGAATTAAAATCCGCTGCTAATCCAGCAAAGAAAAGCACAGGCAGACACCAAGAAATCTCATCTACGTGAACAAAGCACGAGCCAGTGTGTAGAGCAGGCCCCACCTCGTCCCCAGAGAATCCCTTTCCCTGAAGCTCTTCAAATGAAGATCGCTGTACCACAGACCATAACATAACGTATATTTTACTTGGACTGGTGGCTTTTCAGTGCACATTGCAAATGTCTTCTTAGGATGCGTTTATAGTAAGGGCGACGCGACGTCACCCGTCGCTATAGCGTTTTCTGCACTCTGGTGCAGGAGACAGGAGAGGGCAACCGGGAGGCGTGGCAGTGAGCGGTTCGCCCTCATTGGCTCAAAATTATAGGAAAAGGATTTACTAAAACTGCAGTAACAAAACTGCAGTCTAACAAAAAAGCAGAATTTTATTCAACTCTTTAAATTAGAAGCTATAAAGCAGGTAGGATCTAATGGGTTTAGAGTATGATAATTGGACAGACCAGACATCCAAATGGTTCTTATCTGCAATAACTTTCTAAGTTTATGTGCATCACTTTGTGATATCTCTGTGTGTTTGGTATTAGAGATAGGCGAATTTTTGGGGCGGATTTGGATCCGCAGAGGATAGGCCTTTGGTCCACGAATTTCAACGGATCAATTTCAAAAAGGGCGATTTGCTTGTTGCAGATTGTCACGTACTGCACCCACGACCTGCATACGGAACAAGGGTTAATAATCACGCCCGCAAGCGCTCCCACTTTTCACCTCCGCAAAAAGTCCGTCATATGGACAATATCTCCTCTACAGGATCAAGGATCAATACACAGCCCGCAAGAGGCCCCACCCCTCACCTCCGCAAAGGTCCCTCAAATGAGTTGTATATCTCCTCAATTCGTCCCAATATACCACCGCCACGAACAGCACACAAGTGACCATGTAACTTAGATATGCAACAGGGTTAATACACACGGCTACTCTAGCCAACCCACCTTTCTCCTCTGCAAGGAACCAGTGAGTTAATATTAACCCCTTCTCAATTGCAAATCATATCTATCCACTGGTCACCACATCAGGGTATGCAAATATGATGAGAGATTAATATTTGCCAGGGCCACAGGTCCCTGTTTCTTATAGAAAAAACTATGCACTTTAACACAGCAAAATCAGTTGTAGCAAACTGTGTCCGAATACGTAAAGTACTCTCTCCAGAGCGTGCACCGCTTCATTCAGAACCCAAAGCGGTACTTATTAAATGTTTAATGTATATATAAAAATACAGTGCTTAGGTTACAGAAAAGGTATTACAAAAAACATACAGTTACAATAAAATGTAGAACAGCTTCTTAAAATAAAAGGGTAAAACAGACAGAAAATCCAATACTTTACCAAATACTATGGATTTTCCCCACAGAGGTTGCAGGATCAGAATATGAGGTCTCACATACTTTGTCCAAAGCACTCCTCTGGCGAGATCAGATTATTATAATACTTGCCCAGACTTAAATACAATTCTTTCCCCATTGAACACAACCTAAACTCAGCCCGTCGTAAATCAGGTGCGAGATTGACAGTTTTACGACAGATTAAAACACCTCCCACCAAATGATGTTCAAAATTTATTTTCCATATCTAAATGTACTCATAACTTCACTTCTGTAATACTTACACATACGTGAGACACCTCAATACTTTCAAGCACTCATGGCAGACACAATGAGACTATAACAGTGTAATCCTAAAATTAAGAGAAATATTAATATCTGCCTCTTAGTACCTCCTAGACCTGACGTGTCTGTAATCATTATGTGCGACTCGGTTCCACGGATACACACATGTAATTTTTAGCATGTTCAGCAGAGGACGTCACATGCTATTCTCATTTTTAATAAAGTACCGCTCATGTTGTATATTTTCTTAGCCACGCCCCATGGCCAATCATAAACCCCCCCCCCAAAAGAATGCTTTGAAACTTAGCTGTAAAAAAACATGTTTACAGAAAATTGTCACAGGGGCCATATTTTACACCCTAGCATCCAGAGACTGCCCTTATCTCGGCTCTATCAGCCATATAGAGGATAGGCACCCAACTGAAAAAAGTCCTGACATGTTACAACCCCAACAGATGTTATTTTAAAATAAAACATTAACCCCTGATGCACCAGATGGATAAAAATACATCATATCTCATGACATTATCATGGACAGATGTTTTAGTATTACTGTCAATACATTCCGCAGATTCAACAATCCGGCGACTGATTTTTAAGAGCCTGCCAACAAGTTGCTGAATCTGCGGATTGGATTCTACAAATTCGTCAACGGGTTGTAATCCAGTGGCTGTTTCTGATTAATCTGCGCGGATTAAAACGACCAAATCCGTTGGATTTTACACCGCAAAACAGATTTGGGGGGTGAAAGTGCGAGAAATTTCGGGAAACGGATTTGGGTGGATTCGTCCATCTCTAGTTTGTATGAAATAAGAATCATTCTATTAAGCAAAATCAGCCGTCCACACAATCTTTAATCTATGAAACATGTTCACTATACAGGAAGGCTCCTTTCAGCTTGGTTTGAACACATGCTTTAAGATGCTAGTCTATTCTCCATGACCAGATCATCTTTGGTCTCTGATAAAAATATTAATTATGCCAAGTGTTAATGGAATCACAGTGATGTAGCCAACCTGGTCCTGGGCACAGGGGTCAAAGATACAATTCATTCAATGAGTCCAAGGTGGTAAATAATTACTATTATCAAGCAGGACAAACGAATGTGTGTGTGCAGTTATACTGTATGTCACTAATAATAATAGTAATGTAATCCTGTCTGTGTGTGTGTGTGAGCTCACATATTGTCACACTGCCCCCTGGCAGGTTCCTCTCCAACGTGACTGAGAGGAGCCAATAATACCGGCTGTGGAAGAGGGGGAACTATGTGGAAGAGGAGCCTTTAAGGAAAGGAAATGCAGCCATGTTAGATTAGATCTGCGCAGACCTGAGCACAGCAGGTTCGTTCAAGGTCTGCAGAGAGTGCACGTGGTGACCGGAGCCGAGAGCTACAGTTCCACAGTCAGAAAGAGATTGCGCGCCGCTGGAGGGGACTCAATGGCTATAAAGACACAGAGGTACCGAAGCACAGGCCTGCAACAGGTTCAGTACAACACAAGCTCCCACGCTGTGCGGCACAATCATAAGCACACATACCAAAGATTGGGTGACCACTAACACCAACTCACACCCGCGCAGTGGGCACAGTGTGTATGGACGCTCTGCTGGGATCACATGTTTAATAAGTGTATAGTAAACTAAGTGAATTACCCATACTGTGTGTATATTATTCCTGCTGTTTGACCCAGTAAGTAACAAGGGACTCGGGGGGATTGGAGGACTATTTAATCTGTTTGCCGGCCAATCAGATCAACAGGTAACTCACTGGTCCTAAGGACGCAGTGAGAAAGAAAATACCAGACTAACAAAAATATAACACAAACCGGTATCAAGTGCAACAGTAAATTAAAAAAATGTGCACTCAAATATTGGAGTTTTTATGTTAAAAAATCCAAATGGGGGGATACCGAGCAGAGCACCCCGCCTGACGCCCATTATGAGGCAAACTCTGAAACCGCCCCAGTGGACTCGGCGTACGTGTACTCTGCCCGGATATGGGAGTGCATCAGCGCTCGGAACATGGCCACGATGTTTGTTGGGACCTCCCTCTCCAAACACTGCTTCCTGGTCTTATAAATGGCTAGCTTAGCCAATGCCAGGAGCAGGTTGGTGAGCAGATCCCTAGGCTTATTGTCCCGGGACACTGGGCACCCAAAAATAAAAAGGTGAGGGGAAAAGTGCAGCCAGAACTGCAAGAGAAGGCCCCTCAAGGTGGATAAGAGGGGCTGCAGTCTGGCGCAGCTCAAATCAATATAGTACACGGGCTCCCGCTCCCCACAGAAGGGGCAGGTGGCGGGGGAGTCCGTGAAGTGGGGGTGCAGGAGGAGGAAGAGAAATACATACATTTCATATAAGAAAATGAGGATATAATTTGCACTATTACAAGCACGTGGCAACAATCCCTTATTTAATGAGGTTTAGAAAATGTTGTTTGAGACAAGTCTGAACAGCAATTAAATAGAACCTATTTTATTATTTCATTGCACAGATCATAAAGAAGTTGTTTTGCAATACGAAATATAAACAATTGACCTATAATCTCGTTATGCTGATAAAAGCAATCCTCTGCAGACAAAGCAAATCACTTTACTTTGTGTACTCAAAGGCACAATAACAAGATCTCTCTAATAAATATTCGAATGGTATTTTCAAAGGAGACATCCTTAAACTAGTTGTGTTGCAGGGTTTATTTCAGAGTCAAAACCACCTGCGTGTTTTACTGACAACTTCGTATTCATTTACCGTTTCATAAAAACAGGAGTTGCCGGTAATGGAATGCAAGAGCCCTGGGAGGCAAAGTGAACAGTATGTGAAGAATGTGAAGGGAAGGAATGAGAGAAAATTAAACAAGAACTATGAAGTTTAAAACAGAGATGTCTGGGGTATAATCAGGTCTCCTGAACAAAAGTACAACGAAATACAGTATGTGCATTATAACCAAATAAAACCAAAATTATGTTAAAGCAGCTACTTATTTTATATAAAACAATAAAGTACCATTCGCGAAGCCCAACACGTTAGGACATCGAAGCAATAAAAATGGGATTTGCCATTTATTTTGTATCTAATACATGGTATATGCACAACGGATGGTGCTGTATTTCTTTCATGCCCTCCGAGTTCAGTTAACAAAAGGGCAGGAGGAATTGCTGCGATTGTAAGACATTGGTTTTATTTATTTCATTTTCAGATTAGGCAGCCAGTTCATGCATGCAAGCAGACGTGTCAAGTCTCATCGTCATTTTTCATTGAGCTAATCAATACGCCTGATCAGAAACGGGCTCGACTGAGATTTTCAATTAGCAACTTCAGAAGTGTGTTAAAAAAAACAAAAAAAACCTTAACGAATTTGCCGCAATGTTGAATAACAGCAGCATTCCAGCTTAATCAATTGGCGGCTTATATTATAGGTCTTTCCAAAGCGAACACTATTAACCCCTTCACTGCCCGAGAGGCAAGCGAGGCAGTGTGTTGCGAATATCCCCCGACAAGCAAGGTATTAAAGCATTGTGTTTCATAATTGGGGTAAAGGAGTTTTTAAAAGACTAGAATACCCCAACCCTACCTAGTGCTAAAAAGTGTACACGATGTATTATACACACATTATATTGCTATCTAAAGATATGAATCTTTGCAATTCCAGAACCCTTTGTAAATCTGTCCAATCTTACAGTCTGCATGTAGTGTCAACCAACACTGTCCTCCTGGAAATAAGAACTGCTGATGGAGTCACCGTTATGAGCCCTCTTATCGCTGAATATTGCAGGAAATAAACAAACAGTCCGTATTTCACGGAATGGGAAGTTTGGCCGCGGGACATTTGGAGACGGTGCGTCGGAGCGGCCTGTCTGGGCAGTCTAACGATCCGGCGCGGGACATTTAAACACGCCGTTGTCGGAACGGGCGGTCTGTCGTGGCAGGCCTAGATTGTCAGGTTGTACGCACGCGGACATGGCGGCAAAGTGCATTGGCGACGGCACGCCGCGGCCAAACATCCTGGACCGACTATTTCATGACTTGCGGTAATGACGCGGTAGCATTAACACGGACTAATAGGTGCATTAACACCTGCTACATCCGTCGAGTACTTCCTCCAAATGAGGGTTCTAGCGTAAGCATCATAAGTTCACAGCGCCATCCATTACTCTTACATTTCAATTGGGGGAACCATGTGGGGAGGACTGGCACATTGCTTTACACAATAAACATAGGAAATAATGGTGTAAAACAGGGGTGCGCAAATTTTTCAGTCTGCGCCCCCCTGCCGGCTCTCCCCCCCCCCTTACCTTGTGTCCAGCGTCAAATGCCGTGGGGTCAAGTGACGTCACGTTGCCATGGCAACGTGACCTTGACGCCGCCTTGCCATGGCGACGCGTTGCCGAAAACAAGGTAGGGGAAGTTGCACAGGCCTCACGCGATCCCCAGCATTTCATTTAAATGCCTTGGGGAACAGCGTGGGGCCTCTAACTGCCGCGCCTCCCCTGGAAAATCTTGCACCCCCCAGTTTGCGTACCCCTGGTGTAAAAGATAAAGGAATTATTTTAAAAGAATAATACACTTGAATAATTGTTTGCATACAATTAAGGGTAAAAAGCTACTCTCTGTACAATCCAACATTCCAATATTTTTCCCATTTATCCACTCTCCAAAACAGACAAGTTTCAGTTCAATCCGATATAAGATTCACAGTGATGTGCGCTTAGAGATTAAACAGAAAAAACTGATTGACTTGTAACTATGTGTATGGACTGCATTATCCTACATAAGCCGTCCTGTATATTTTAATAGTAACCTATGGGGTAGATTACAGAGGTCACATTGCTATGGATTGGATACAAAAAAATGCATTGCTCCATTTAAAAAGCAGCATTATAAAAGAAAATAATAATTGGATGAATAGATAAATGAAATAGTTCAGTGTCTCAATATTATTTATTCAGCTAATATTACTTTTGATATTTGTAGGACTTATCTCACCCAGATAAAACCAACCACAGCAGGAGGTTATACTAATAGAGGTATATTAGTATTTTATCTGGTAGTGTTAGGATCTGTAAACTGGGTCTGCCTTGTCGTGGCTCCCAGGCTTACAATGCTTTGGCCAAAGGGTTAAACTAAATGATTATTTTTCAAGAGAATATAAGTATTTTACTGTGTATTTTTGTCATATTAGATGTAGCATTGGGCTTCTCTGCCACTTGGTTATACCATGCCCACATAGCCAGCAGGGTCTCGTAGAGGAATGATGCCAAAACCGCTGGGTTCTCTGTTCAAACTTGTTGGTTGTAATGATCTCCAATGAGACGATGAGCTAAATATAATAGATTGCTACATTTCTCCTTAATACATTGGAGCTCACATTTGGATGGATCATGAGTACTTGGCCATCAGGAAGAATATAAATCAACATTAGGTTGTCTGTTGAAAAATCAATAGGTGCATTGATTATAATGATCCCTAATGTGACTATCAGCTAAATATAATACACTGCACTGCAGCAATCCCGACAAATTAATTGCACCAGAGATTTGGATGTATCATGGGTAATTAGTCTTTAGAAAGATTGTATATCAGCTCTCTATTGTCAGAAAACGTTAAAGGAGCAATTTAGTCCCTGAGATGGTTTTCTGCCCAGGACATAATTCAGCTTGTGACTTCCATAAATCTTCTGTTACATGTTCCACCTAGTTTGCGTGTGTGCGCGCGTGTGTATATATATATATATATATATATATATATATATATATATATATATATATACACACTTTTTTTTTTTACACTGGTGTGTGGTAGTTTTGCACATTTGCCCCTCTTATGTAGGACTGAATAAAACGTAATGCTTTCTATAATGCCTTCAAATTCCAGAATATTTGCTGGCAAATTCTTTAAAATATTTTGGCCAAGTTCCTTGCGCCAACAAATTTGCCAGCTCTGTGGCCCAGATGAAATTGCTGCCGTCAGCTGCCATCGCTAGTTACCATAATTCACTTGGGTTCACTTATTTGACAACCACTTTGTAGATTCTTGCATCTCCCACCATTGTAATTCTTTTTCTTGCTCGTGTATACTGTAGGTAGTCTATTTGAGGAGAGGCTTTTGGATTTCCATTCCATTGCATTAGTACAGTGGTTCCCAACGCCAGTCCTCAAGGAACCCTAACAGAACAGGTGGCCCTAGCATTTTGACTGAACCCCCTGTTTAACTAGGGATATCCTTAAAACCGGTTATGGATCCTTGAGGACTGGAGCTGGGGACTTCTGTTCTAGAACGTTGAGCTACAGTAGTGTCATACTGAATGTCCCCTATTTTACAACCTCCAATTTTCATGTTAATTTCCCCAGAAGCTTCATACAATCTACTGTGGATATTTTCCCTTTTATGTGACTGTGTAATACTGCGGGGATGCCACACTGTGACATTGTGTCTTTCATCCATCATAGGAAATTTGCCATCTGATCATTTGCTTCTAATGCAGCTGCCTTCAGGCATTCTTCACACGGTTTCTTAGTTTGCAAAGCTGGTGTATCACAGGCATAACACAATGTAACTTGCCTAATATTACTTTTCTTCTGGTGGAAATATTCCAGTGCAGCCTCCTGGCTGTGCTCCATCTCCCTGAAGAATAGTGTGAACTCTCTCTTCTACTAATCGGTCATACAAATGAAATGCACCTAAAAGATTTGGGCAGTAACCCCTTATCGGTGCTGGTATCTACACAGTCTCAGAATGCAGTCGTCTTCTTACAAAGGAGTCATGTAAATAAGGAAAGTGTCTTTGACAGTTTCCCGCGTCACTTTCAGTTTGCCGTTACATGGCGCCGGACGCATGTGATGACATCACCATGGCATGCACACACCTTTGCGCCTGACTACGTGTTTGCTGACGTTGCCAATCATGACAGATATTTGGCCTGGGTTCAGCTCAGCGCTACACATTATCTGGCGCCCTCGAAATTTCTGCCACCACTGGCGTGACAATGGGGCTTCAGAGGAAGCACTGACCGCAGTCCAGTCAGTTCATAAGTTAAGAAAAAATAAATAAATACTAGTGTCATTATGATAGGACAGATAAAATTATCCGCAGGTAGTGGGAGGGGCCTTTTTAATAGGTTGCCTGCAGAATAATTTCTGTCCTACCCTACCAAAAGGGACTGGACATACCAAATGGTGTGTGTGTGTACACACATACATACACCAGCTCCATAGTATAATACTGTATGCAGATTTATTATAAAACAGAGTAAGTCGTGGCGCTCAGCGAGGAGGAACGGAGTGATTACTGAGAGGTGCGCTCATTAGCCGTGGTGTACAGTACATGCAACGCCGGTGAGGTAAAGAAACCATCGCTGGCATCGGGGAGATTGATCCGCCCTGCTGCGGAGCTTGGTTACTGTGGTTGTACAGACCTAAAGGCCCTCCTAGTTACAGCACTGCATTGCCTGTGAATCTTCACTAGATCCGTCCTCCAGCTGCTGAAAGCTTCTCTCAAATGAGTGGTTTTTATTCCACTTTGGGAGTGCATGTCCTTGTGACTTACTCTTTTATAATAAATCTGTATACAGTATTATACTATGGAGCTGGCGCTTATGTTTCTCTTTTCTTTGTAGGTATCCATGTGATCAGGCTAAGATCACTCAGTAGCCACAGCCTACTCCACAAGGGACCGTTCTCCGGAACTGGACTTCTCGTTTCACTTCGTCACTGGGACTGGTTTGAACATTTCACAATTATTGTTGTTGTTTATTCCTCAATTTGAATTTTGTTATATAGTACTTCACCAAATTCACTTTCTACTTTGCACAACAAGCACATCAGGTTTAGCGCTACTTTATCACTGTTTTTCACACACACACACACACACACACACACACACACACACACACACACACACACACACACACACACACACACACACACACACACACACACACACACACACACACACACACACACACACACACACACACACACACACACAGTCCCCTGCTGGCAATTTTTTTTTTTACCAGTGTGGGGACCAGGAGTCCCAGAGCAGATATAAGATATTTTAGCTCTGGGGACTCTGACTCAGGAGATGCCAACCAGTAAAAAGTCGCACAGCCCAGTCCTCTCCAGTGGAAACTAAATGGCGGTGTAAATCTTCCGCGTCACGCGGGCCAATAGGAAAATGCATCGTCATTCAAAGTCCCCGCGCTACTTTTACCCATAAGTATCCCGAGAACCAGGGGGGGCCGGAGCTGAAATTTTAACACTTAAGCTCTGTGGCCCCGCTGCTTATCCTGGGACAAAAAGATTGGGCCAGTGGGAGGACCAATGCTTTAAACCAATAGTTTATTGGTCATTTTAGCAACCAAATGCTGGTCTTTTAACATGGAGGAATAAATATAAAATAGGTTGTAACGTAAGAGCCTCCATTATATTCTTTTTTGGGGGGGAGGGGCTCCAAATCATAGTTGGGTTACGTCTGTAAAGGAGTTATTTTATCCCATTACAGAATTCCTTCCCTTCATCTCAGGAAGGGTCAGATGTGGTATGAAATAAAGCAATCTATTGTTCCCAGAAGGAAATGGTGCAGACTGTCCTAGCCTCTGCTATCTACATGTTGATGGAGGTCTATTGAAAGGTACCATTATTCCCCCCTCTTTGAATGCATTAGCAGCAAGAAAAATATACTGAATGTTCTGAAACAAGCGGCCCCCTTTACAAGTAGACAGATGAATATGTGAACCGGATTATACACAGTTGGCATTCTGTGATCCCCGGCCCTTAAAAAAATCGGAGTAATTACCTTTCTAATAAAAGCATGTGAATATTATTCAAAGCTAGCCATGGGAAATAAAACACCACTACTGGTGATCTATATCTCTATCATCAAGGTCAGTTGGCACTCCCATAAGGCAAAAAAGCTGGTGGTGCATGTCCCATAAGAGTAATATAAATATACGATATCGCATAAATCCGGAAATCAAGACAAAGCGTGCAACGTGATGAAGTATAAGAGGTGTATTAGTGAAAATAGTACATCATCAAAAGGACCAACGTTTCGGGTATTTTCGATGTACTATTTTCACTAATACACCTCTCCACTTGCGTGCTGTCCCATGATTTCAGGATTTATGCGGTATCGTAATATATACTGATCCGTTCTGTTATAGGGGCTCGCCTAATTCGGTTTTGCTAAATCGTTTTGGACAATTTATGGGGAAGAGAAACACAAAAAGAATAAGTGCAAGAATCGGACAAGCCTGGTTTAAAAGAACTCTAAAAGTAGTAGAATCTAACTTGCATATAACCCTTTTAGGATGGAATAAAAGGTACTATTGTGTGAGCAGCAGCCAGATCCCAGCGGGAGGTTACACTCCTTTACCAGGCGACTATACAAACATTGATTTTTTATAACAATTTGAGTGTCTTACACATTCTTTTATCATTGATTATATAAAATATTTTTTTGCTTTATTCCCGACCTTTTTTTGTTTTGTTTTTCAGTGCACAATTTCTGCACTGGATTTGCACAGCTTCAACTATTACGAGAATAGCAAGATGTTTTGTGAAGCTCAGTAACTTCATTTCATAGGAATCTGCTATTCTTAGACTGGGGCCAGGACACTTTTGTTTGTAAGATGCCAATTTTAACTGAAGGACACATCTATTCAGATGTTTTTGTTATTATTTTTAAAGATGATGGGAATATATGGCTACCCTAAGGAGTTTTCATGTTTGACACTTCCTTTTGCATAGGCAGTGGAGAAGCAGCTGCTATATTTGCTGGCATTAGAGGCACAAAGGTATTTGGAATCAGCTACAGGATGTGGGTGTAGCAGGGATCACACAGACTAATTACACTTGAGCTCTCATATCCAAAACAAACCAGTTAACCTCTTTGCTGCACTGCTCTCAATTGGCAGTGAACAGGTTAATGGAGCAATCCATGCAATTTCCTACATGTGTTTTTTTTAGGTTAATCAGTACTGTAGTATTAGATAACACTTGCTACTTTTTTTTTTATTCATCGCTTAATGCCATTTCTATTGAGTTTTAATGTACTGGACGTCTTTTGATTTCTATAGCAGATTTTAGCCGATGTCCCCAGCTGTGCAAAATTTTTGCAACAGTTTCCAGTTTGTGAAGATTTGTTGCCAATATTCCCAGCAGTTTGAGCTGCGAACTGTAACAATAGACAATGTTACCTTAGTAATCAAATGTATTCTTATATCTGCCAAGTTACACTGAGACACACACACACACACACACATACACATACACCCCCCCCCCCCCCCAACTAGTATTAACTAGAGGAAGTAGCTTCCAGGGAGTAAGAACCTGCCAAGTCTGCTCCTGTTGCTGTGAAGGGCTCCAACATTCTTCTGACCAAGAGCCAGAGGGGAAGAAGTGTGAAGAGCAGGAAGGACCGCTGTGCAATTCTTGCAAGTTACAAAAGAAGCTTCTCAAATGAGTCAGAGGTATAACAAATGTGAAAGATGTGCTTCTTAGGTCAATGCCAATTTTCAGTCCTGCAACTACTCGGCTGCAACGCAAGTAAGGCGTGTAATATAGTGCGCGCGTGTGCTACCGTACGCGCGTGTCAATTATGATTGGCTGTGTTAGCCAGACGTTTCTATACTAGGGACGCGTGCGCCCATGGACGTGAGCGGTGGCGCGGCAGACGAGGGAAATTGCAATAAAATTGTATTTTCGTGCTGCTGCCACGCTGCGAACCAATCACAGTGCAGCCTAACGCTGTGATGTCAGAATCACACATCCTAACTGTGCGCGTCACCACTTGCACCCTAACTAAACGCGCACGCCACATGCATGCGCAACGCCACATGCATGCGCAACGCCAGGCGCGCGCGCACCAGAGCCTACTATATAACAAGCCTAAGTGGGGCAGGCGTTTACAAATGAAGTGCAAAAACCATAAACATACCAAAATAAAGCCAAATCTTCAAAATCTAGACAAGCCTTCGTGTACAATGCCGGGTTTAGAAGGTGCAGCCCAATTCGCCAAGAGGTTTTCTGCTTTTGTTGCTTCTAAGCAATGATGTATCTAAATGTTGTATGGATTGTAATCTATTCATCAAGTTAAATAGATACTCTATGCACAGACATCTGGAACGTCCATTGATGCCCTTAAAATTATCAATGTTTGTAGTTTAGTTTGCATATGTTGAATTGTGTTATACTATTGTAACAGATATTCAATAGCATTTTACTCCATCTGGATTGCACAAAATAAAGTTTGAGTTAACTATGGTCTGTTTTTCCTCTTAATACCAATGTTGAGGAATGTTATGATGATAATAATAATAATAATAATAATAATACCATGTTCTTGTATAGCGCTGCTAGTTTTACGTAGCACTTTACAGAGAAATTTTGCAGGCACAGGTCCCTGCCCCATGGAGCTTACAATCTATGTTTTTGGTGCCCGAGGCACAGGGAGATAAAGTAATTTGCCCAAGGTCACAAGGAGCCGACAGCGGGAACCAGGTTCCCCTGCTTCACACTCAGTGAGTAAAGACATTGACTCTGTCACTGAGCCCCTCCTTCTTCTGGGGATGGGAGCAACAGCCAATATAAACCTATATTAAATGTAACCCCCCCCTGTTTTCCAGCTCCAAAAGGTCACATCGGATAATTCCATAAAATATATGCTCGGCCAAACAACTGATGGTGCGGGGTCGGGGTTTACAGGACATATATGATGAGAACTCCACTTAAAACTCTGCAGAGCTCCTTCTAGAATAAGGACGTGGCTATGTCTACCCCCTATAGGCCCGGTGATGACATCACTGGTGACTAGACATAATGGGAGAGGCCAAACAGGATGATGCCACAGTTTAAACCCTTCTATTAACCCTTTAATCACTTAGTAGCCAATGTTAAGATTCTCTCCCGCAATACTGCCTGTAGACCTGAGTATTACCAACACATGCTGATGTCAACTAAATGTTGAGGCTTCACTTGCAATATCTGCAGTACTTTAGACTAGATTATGTTTACAAGTGCATTGTCACTTCATTAGCCTGCATCTTAAGTCTGCAAACACATGTGCTTAAATGGGATGTAGTTTTATCTTTAGTCAACCAAAACTACAATACTTACCATGTTAACAATAATATGTGCTTATCAGACATCACTTTGGAGTCAAAATATTCCAGGTTACTCTACTAATTAATGAAGGTTTACCTTCAAACAGCTGAATTGCCTTTTAATATTTATATTTTCTGTCATGGATCTGATTAATCATCTGTCCAAAATACAAACTGAACTGCAATGTACATTTTCCTAAAATGACTATTTGTACGCTTGAAGAAGAAACCTATGAGAAGCTTTGTATCAGGGACGGCCAACTCCAGTCCTCAAGGGCCACCAACAGACCAGGTTTTATGGATATCTCTTCTTCAGTACAGGTGGCTTAATATTTGACTAAGCCACCTGTGCTGAAGCAGGGATATCATTAAAACCTGACCCGTTGGTGGCCCTCGAGGACTAGAGTTGGCCACCCCTGATCTATACACTAATCTCATCTATGAAGAACTGTAATGTTGGTCCACTAGAAGGTCTCACAGCCTACATCAAATCTGCTGTTCTCCAGGACCAATATGGCTATAGGAATTTTGGAAAAGACCATCTGCTGTGAAGAGTAAAACAAAGAATTTAAATTTCTTCAACTATTTTCTGGGGGTGCACATATATGAACCATACATAGTCCACAAACCTCCCCCCAGCCAGGGATTCTGGGTAATGACATGCATATGAGCACACATAGGGGTATATTCATTGATTTCAATTGTGTTTCCGTGTCATACCGCACCGATTGGCGATCTCGGGAGCTTAGAGACCATCTTTAACATATCCCATTAAGCTTACCCCTGCTGTTTTACCCAGATCCTACAGCAAAGCAAGTGTTTGTGAGAAATCCATTAGTCATCAATACTGATTTGATCAGGTAGAGACATGAGCCTTTAGAGATCAGCACTGGGGGGGAGGGGGAAATAACATGGCCTGCTTTCTAAATCCTCCATGCACTCTTGGGAAATTCTGCTGTGCAAGAAGAGTGCATGTTGATATGAGCAATTACCACACAGGATGGTATCTAATCTCTTATGGAGTTTTGCACAGATTGAAGTGCCTGCTTGGCCACTTCTGTAACCTTACTGCAACCAGTCTTACAAACTCTAATCAGGAACCATTTGCAGATTGTTGACCATAAAGTGGGATTTCATCCCATGAGCGAGTTAGATAACATGTAAAGCCATTAGTTTTTGTGGCAAGACATGCTGGACAGCAGATATATTTCCCGCCAGTCGCTGCCATGTAAGCAGAGAACATTTAAGATCATTCGTACGAGGACACACAAAGAGAGAAAGAGAAAAGGTCATTGTACTGTGCAAAGTGAGTTGATATCCGAAACTTAACTTGGCATTTCCAACAAAAACATGCTTTTTCCATTTTCTGTTTCAAACTGTATCCGTGACCAGGAAAGGTAATGATTCGCACAACACACATTCCAGACGGATGACAGTATAGCTAATAATATGCTTCAGAGCAAACCCTAATTCTTAGTTTCCAGTACATTGCACATCTATGTACAATCTAGCTGAAAATACAATTTTTGAAGACGCAGAAAAAATTAGCTAACAATGGTGGTCTATTGGGGAACTGATTATTAGTTTTGGCAACGTATAAATACACTAAAAACTGCATGCAAAAAAAGGCACGAGTTCACCAATACACAGGGATAGGGTCTCGTCTACCGAGCGGTGCTATTTTCTAAGACACTTTCCTGTGCCAGAGGTCACTTTGCAGCTAATTCACTCGAATAGGCCAGCTACTATAACACTGCTTAGTAAATATAAGCCGTAATGTCCATCAATTAACATTTTGGTTTCTTTTAGTATTCTCTGCTAACAAGGCTCTTTGGCTGCATATACCTAACAAGTTGCAACATAAAGGGGCAGAGCCCATTCTAAGCCTAAGTACAGAGGGAGAAATATACGTTAACATTTTATTTCATATTTTTAGATCTTGCAAAGCTAAAAACGAAACGTTGGCTGGGGAAATCGAAAAAATTACTTTTTAGACTTGTTGAAGCTACTTGGGTGGAAAAAAAATGAAATGTCAAATATGCTGTAATACAATATAATGGTATATGCACAAATAAGAACAAATTCCAAGACACGAAACTAGTAACTAAAAAGTGTGACGGTGTGGTTACCGACAATGCAAGATAGTCTATATCAGGGGTACGCAAACTTTCTGCGCTGAGCCCCCCTGCCTGCGCAGCCCCAGTGCTCGCGCCCCCACCCCCTTACCCAAGAAACAGCGTCAAATGACAACGTGGGGTCATGCGACATCACGTCACCCATTGCGTCATGATGCCACGTTGCCATGGCGACTTGATGCCGAGAAGCCAAGGTAAGTCGGTTACAGAGGCCTCACGCGCTCCCCAGCATTTAATTTAAATGCTTTGGAGAAGAGCGTAGGGCCTCTGTAACCCCCACGCCCCCCCTCACAAAAAAACGTGCGCCCCCAGGTCTATATAACGAGGTTGCTGAATCAAAGGGAAAAAAAAACCCCCATTGAAAGCAATTGCCTCTTTGATGTCCCCACTAAGGACAAGATCCATGACAGGGTGCCAATCTTTAGCACGCTTTTACCCCCCTTCATAGGAATAAAGAGTAGGCGCGTGCTATAGTATTGTCATCATTTATTTATAACACGCCCACATATTCCGTAGTGCAGTACAATAGGGTTGGAGGACGAAGAACAATAAGAGAAACATTGACAGTAGGTAAGGAGGAGCCCTGCCCCAATGAGCTTACAATCTATGAGTAAGGGTATGCGCAAACATTGGGATAAGAAGGTTGGTGTGGACACTTAGCACCACTTTGTGGATCTGGGCCCAAGTCTTTATTCCAAAACTGCTAATGTATTCAGCAAACAATGGTCGAATTTTATTCTTAACGCATTACTTTATTAATGTCTAAAATAAAAGTATATTTCAAGGCCTGGGAACACGTGCCAAGAAATAATATGAGGTCTAAGTAATTGGGAAGAGGCACTTTCCATGGCAGCCTTCTGTGCATAACGAGCAGCGATTCAAACACTCAGGAGCATCATTACAAATGCCAGAGATCCACCATGCTAGCACCTTGTCAAAAATCAAGTCAAGAAAACTGCCTCATATACATACATTACAGGGCCACTTAGAATAGTAACTGTAAAACTGCCCACAAAGCAAAAAAGTGCTCGCATAACCCTAAACAAAGAAATCTCATGGATGGAAAACCTCTCAGCAGAAATATACTTAAACCCTCCAGTCATGGAGCGATACGCTGCTCATCCCTCCCATGAAGAATGTTTTCCATTGGTAGGATTTCAATCCAAAGAAATAACACCTACTGCACAGTAACAAGATGCCCTTTTCAATAGGGATGAGTGCATGACGGAGGACTTCCCTTCAATGCACGTTTTGAATGCAATCAAGGACGGGTTATCTGTAATTGGACTGCTTATGGCTCCCTAGAAAAATGTGATGCCAACAAGAATAATGGGTAAAGTCCCATAGTTACTACTCAGTGCTATGCCAGGAGACTGCCCACTCACATGAATGGAATAGGAGTTGTGTCATCGCATAAGACCACGTAGAAAATATGAGACATGTCCAGTACCAAGATACAGCTGGGACAAGCAGAGAGTCTAAGGGTGTTCTTCATTCAACTGCAATACTGCCAATTGGCGCACTATTGCATGGAAACTCCCATTGACTTCAATCACAATTGAATAAATAACCCTCTAAGTCTATCAAACACACGTTTAAAATGCAAACAACTATGTGTAGGTGTTGAAGATATATTTTTTTGCAGCAGCACCCAGAACTAAGCAATAGTCACGTATTTTCCCTATTTAATACTTTATACCTAAACAAAACAGTGACATTTGTTTTCAACCAATTAACAGTTCACGGCTATTACATTAGCTGTGCTAGGCAGAAGAACGCAAACGTTGCATATCTTTGTCAGTTTTATCCCGATACTATTTTTGGCCAATGAAAAGGGGTCTTGAAGATTTAGGTTTGTGGTTTTGCCCAAGTCTCCCACTGCAGTTTAACTCCCAGTAGTGATGAGGACATCATTCATACAAGACAGTGAATGCTCAGGAATTGAACAAGCTACAGTACTTTACCAGGGCACCATTTCTCAAAAACAATTCTGCAGGGATACAGTGGTACCTTACAATGCCGTTATGGTAGTAATAAATATAATAATGTAATTTCAATATCTTAATGGTACAATAGCATTTAAAATTGTGTTAATGAGAATTTTTATTATAATGACAGGGTTAAACAACATCAACTTTCATCAAGGACACAATAAAATCACAACTGTTTCCCCCCGTGGGGCTCCTTCTGTTTCAGGGGCTCATTCTTAATCTGATGCGTCCTGTGGACAAACACTGTTTGGGAGGATCAGAAAACAAATTATACGAAGGAAGGATTGACTAGTACTGCTGTGTCCCCACGTACTACAACACTGCCACTGCCGTGTGAAATATGTTCCATTAAGGAGGTTAAACAAATACAGTATTATGCATGGATACAAACACATACCTTCATTACATTTATGTAAATAGATTCTTTGTTATTTTTGCATTAATCACATTTCAATACAAGCTCCTCTGTATATTTCATACAGGCTTCTGACTTCTCAACCTCCCATAAATCCCAGGGGCAAACCAATTGTACATGTACAACAATCACGTTTTTTATTTAGACATATCCCAACTTTTCACAGTGATTAAGTTAATTACTGTACACGGATAATAAAATAACCCATCTATGAGCCGCCTTCCTCGTTATTTGTTAGTCACATGTAGTTCATAAATCACCCCATTATTATTCTCTGGAAGGAGCTTTTTAATAATAGTTTGTTAGTTCATTTGCATAACTCCTCTGTCCAAGTTTGAACACCGTGACAATGCGTTGGTGCTATACAAGAACATGTTGTTATTATTATTAGCTCTGCTAATTTTATGTAGCGCTTTACAAAGACATTTTGCAGGCACAGGTCCCTGTCCCGTAGAGCTTACAATCTATGTTTTTGGTGCCTGAGGCACAGGGAGATCAAGTGACTTGCCCAAGGTTACAAGGAGGCGACACCAGGAATTGAACCAGGTTCCCCTGCTTCAAACTCAGTGCCAGTCAGTGTCTTTACTCACTGAGCCATTCCCTTCCACAGCCAGAATGGGACGTTTGGCCCATGGCCAAACCGCAGCCATGCATGTTGCATAAGTCACTGCAGAACACCTCTCCGCATTGCACCTCGCCTCCATTAATATCTCCTCACCACCATCTTTAAAGGGCACCACGTTCACCCCCACCGCCATTTTTATTAAAGGGCTCATCACTCAGCCGCTAGGACACTTACATTTCCCCGTGTGCTGCAGGAAATTAAAAAGGGGTCCTGGCTACTAGCGGGCGTGCCCCAAGTGTCCTGCGCATGCACACTCACAAACAGCGTTGGACTGGTGCCCACGAGAGGTGACCTTTAAAGATGCCGGCAGGGAGATCCGAACGGAGACGAGATGTCCTTCCGTGAGTTCTGGAGGTGGTCTGGTCGCAGCCAAAACGTCCTAGACTGTTCGAAAGCATAGTAGATAACCAATTGGAGAATCATATCAAATAGGTGACAGCGGTAGCAGGCTTCTGATCAATGCTGGATAATATGTGTTGTAATGCATTAGCAAAATAGGTAGACTGGCAGACGGTGCAATGTAGTTCCTTGATGGAAAATGATGATAGATAATTGCTGTGCATGTAACGGTGCATCCAGAATATCAAGGGTGTATTTGACAAATCTGGGAGTCGCAGTTTGTCAGGACACACATGGAGATGACATGGTGCTTGTGCCTGGGCCCGGCAAAGCATAGTAACAACGGAGCGGTGAAGCCTTCCTCACTGTGTTGGATCTTTTATTTGATAATCAATTGCTATTACTGAACCACTTATGTTTTTTTGTTGTTGAATTTCTTTATTTACTTGCACACATCATTCTGCGCCATCACAATAAATTGGGGTGATGATGGGTGCTTGGACAAGGCACAGTGACCTACCTAAAAACCCTTCAAGTAGTTCCGCAACCTTCCCCCTGCAAACCCCAGCCGAACAAACTACAAAACCACCAGTGACAATATATCAGATATAAATGTTACCGCAGGTGAAGCGTACAAACAATATATAATATCTCCGACAAAAAGGATTAGAAGCCAAGAGAATTCAAACAACTCCCCCGAAATAGGCCATTTTCCGAGCAGCACAGGACACACGCTTCTTTATTTGGTCGCTTGATTATATTTCTGCTCGTATTCTGCAGAGAAGGTTGAAATGTTCTACCAACATGAAAGGTTGACAATAGTAAACCAATGATTACATGGAACAGAGTACAGAGCAGCATACATCTGAGCTACAATGAAAATGTGTCAAGGTGACCTTACATTTCGCAGCAGCTGCAGGCATCTGCAATTTAGGAAACGATGGTTTACTGCAGTCTAGCACATACTGTACTAACATTGCACAACAAAAAGTAAATCATTATTTAGATATATAAATATATACTGTACAAGAGTAGTTAGTAGCGGGCATTGCAGGTCCTGTGAAAAAAATGGAGAGTTTATTACAAAAAGGTCAACGTTTCCGCTCCCTGCTCGAGACAGGCGAAATGTTTATTTATTTATAAAATGTTTTAACAGGAAGTAATACATTGACAGTTACCTCTCGTTTTCAAGTATGTCCTGGGCACAGAGTTATGATGACAAATAGTGTATGGTTACATAAGTGAACAGGGTATATATTATATACAAGACATAGCATGCACAGTTAGGGATGATATATAGTATAAGCGTATATAACAGTTACAGACCAGATTAAAATGTGAGACCGCTTTAGTTTTGAAAGAACTTAGACTGGTGGTGGCAGTGAGAGTCTCCGGTATACTGTTCCAGTTTTGGGGTGCACGGCAAGAGATGGAGGAGCAGCCGGATACTTTGCTGAACCTTGGGACCATGAACAGTCTTTTGGAGTCAGATCTCAAATGATAAGTACTGCATGTGGTATGGGGTGAGGAGCTTGTTCAGATAGACGGGTAGCTTTCCAAATGTTGACCTTTGTAAAAAACTATTTTCATTTTTTCACCACACCTGGAGTGCTTGCTACTATTCTTCTATTTCCCTGCGCCTTTGCAGTTCATGCACCCAGGCATTACACCATTTTTAGTGGAGTGCCACCATTATCTACGATAGATACGGATACACCCACACCCACACCCACACCCACACACACACACACACACACACACATGCGTGAGAACATGGCTCACATACAGAATGCATTTCGCAGTTCTGCAAGGACCTGCTTTTCTCAGCTGCTAGAATGTTTGACACAGAGAATTCTCATTGCCGCCGCAGGCTCCTGTTGAGGGAGAGTCACCAAGGAGGTCAATCATTGCAAAAAACGGAGATTAGAAAGATCACCAATTTTTTCAGTTATCAATTTACTTACTAAAGGCATATGGGCGAGTAAATATGTAATTATGATCAAATGAATTATGCACGTGCGTCTTAAAGGCCACTATGGGGGGCGGGAGGGCATAAAAGTATTGTTTCACAATAGTTTATTATTGGTCGTTATGTTTACTGTTGGGGGTTAGCTTTTATGTCGACTCCTTCGGGGGTCGCTGTGACTGCAATGTATTTATTTGCACTGCATTAGTAGCCCTTCCACCACAGCGATTACATCCCTTTGATGCCATTGGGCACTGTGAGGATTATTATTGCATTGCCCCATAGTAGCAGTGTCAGCTTTTTGCTTATGTCTTTCTAGCATTAGAAGAAATTGCGTTAGTGACTACTTCAGGTCTCCTATATTGCCAAACAAGCACATGTAACGTAGGTCAGTAACTCAAGAACATACATACAGTTAATGATTGGGTAGTGCTATTTTTTCTTAAGCCAAATATTATTATTGATTTTTAAAAAAAAGTTTAGTGAATCCCAACCTTAGGATCTTCACCTAATTAGTGAAGCAGGGGATCAGTGTCATACTTTCTGTAGTTACACATAAGACAATACTTCTAAAATGTACAAATCAAATGTATATACACTGGTTCACATCCCTACATGAAAGATATATTTTTGTGCAACACTTTCAACAGCCAGGTCACGTTTCTTATCAAGCAAAGAATAAAGCCAGACATTAAGTCAGACACAGAGGAACATCCAGTCTACGAGCACAAGTTTTCCAACGCATTGCTCGGGATCGGTGTAGATGAAACAGCAGAGAAGGACAACACTCATCTTGAACAGCCAACTCCCCCGGGGTCTTTCAACATATTCATTTCCAATACCCCTGAACTACAGGGTCACAAGTTTGATAGAGAGGAAGTTTGTCAAAAAAGGAAGTGATAATGTGTGATGCAAATAACTACCTTCTTAAAACAAATACAATCATCCTTAAAAGCAAAGCTGGGACTTTCCTGGCTCCTTTGGAAAGTACATATATTTTTTCCAGTAGTAACCCTGTGAGGATAACGCATGTCAGTCAGTGTTTCCCCCACATCACTACGCGAGGTCCTGCTCAATGCACAGGTACATCACACTAAAGAAAGCAGCAGAGAAAGTTGAACCCTTCCCAAGACTCACATTACATTTACATATATCACATCATATTTTGGTTCACTACATTTTTTTTAAACCCGCCTACATTCAAATCTGCCTTTTAAAAGCAGCAATACTGCATTCCCCCTTCTCCCCCCACCCCTCATTCTATATGTAAAGCATGTGACAATGTATCATTCTACATTCTGACCTAGAAATTATTATGAAAAAATGGAGCACTAGCAAAACATCACGAGGTGGCCCCAATAAAAAAGCTTTTATTTGAGTCTCATGGACTAAAAAGACAAACAAGTGCGCACCACCTTTGCGTTTCACGCTACAGGAGCACTTTATTAATTAAGGTGGCAAATCGTTTGGTGCTGCTGTTCTAAATCCTGATTGTGTGCCTAACATAATGGCCACCTTTCAATTACAATCAAGCCTTCAGTCAGTGTAACTCAGCAGCTACAATGTATAATACTACGGTAACATTATCATCTATTGTTACAGTATACAGCTGAAACATTGTCAACAAATGATCACAAAACAGGAAAGTGTTGCAAAAATCTTGCACTGTTGGGGAGGTGGGCTAAAATCTGCTATAGAAATCAAAAGATGCTTTAAAATCATTAATAAATGGCATTAAGAGTTGAATTTTAAAAAGCATAATCACTATAATCCAATACCACAGAACTGATTTGTTTAGAAAAAGCCATATTAGATTTCACGTTTTGCTGCTGTAAACCAGTTCCTACCATTGGTTCAGTATGGTCATAAGAGGTACAGCACATCAATAAGGATCAGATCATGAGGTTTAAAGATGCTAGGTGACCAGTACCTGGCAATATAATGCAAACATTGTAGTGCAGTGTACACAATATCAAGCAAAGCTGGTCCATGATACATACAAGCGATGTAAGAGGGGATTAAATAAACACCATACAAATACAGGACGGCTCTTGCAGCATAAGTATAAAGCCGTGACAATGGAATTTGTACTCCCCTACTACCTAATAAATCTGAACGGACAGTCATCTTTGGCTGAAGTGATCTGTATGAAACTCAAATATGGCTCCTCCTTGGGCCTGGGCAAGGCCTCAGCCACAAAGATCTTGGCTTACACTGTTCTCATCCACACTGTACATGAAACGTCGATGTAATTCGTTATGATGGCTTTCCCACCAATTAATATTCATCTCTCTCCAGCTATTTCTTTGAAGCATGCAAACAATGCAAGATGAATGTGCTGTACAATGGCTTATTTGTAGATGGCAGCCGATTTGGGGTGTATAGTAGCTTGGACTGCAAAAATCACCTCATTTTATTGTTGTGGCTGTGACTCGATAATGTACTTTTAGACATTGGGGAACCCATATAGGGTAATGGATGTTTAATACTGATGATATCTCAGGCACTGTGGCTTATGTCTCTCTAGAAGCAAAGGTTAAATGCCGAGACAGAAATACTGGATGTGGATAAAATTAACTTTTGTTGTATTATTTATATAAACACATTAGCTAGAGCAGCTCCTTGACCTCTGATGTGATCTGAAATATATTAGTTTCAAGCCACTGCAAATACCAACATTCAACTGCAACACATAATATTCTAACTACCTAACAAAAATAGTCTGTATTTAAATATCGTACATTGCATCAGAAAGCAAACTTCAAAAGAGTAACAAATGGAGAGATAAGCCTACTTACTACCAATAGACAAGAAACACAAGTATGGAACAGTCTACTGTACTACAGTTTACAGTCTACTGTGGGTTTTGGGGTTCTGGAGTTTGATGGGTTATGCAGCAGTCTACTGTACCGTTTGCATGCTGCTCTAAGAAAAGAAGTCTACACAATATTTAAGGTCTCGCTTACTGAAACCATATGTTTACAGCCTTGGCACCAGTGTGCCTGTTGTGATGTAAAGTTTAAATAACATTCATGAACAGTCACCTAAATCTAAACCATATTTGTACAGCCTTGGCACCAGTGTGCCTGTTGTGATCACTCTGTGTATTAGTAATCTTTCGTGTTTGGAACTATTACTAATCAAAAACATAACTATATTTTTTGTGTAAATAACTTATATAAATTATGCTGTTATTTATCTTATTTTAAAGTTTAAAATCAATTGACATCTATATAGTATATGGACACAGCAAACTATGAAGCTAGGAATGTGAACACAATTTGAATATTAATATTAGCTAGTATCAGGCTAATAAAGCTATAGATTCTACTTGGCATTTGTTCAAAGGATACAAAATCACAGAATACCCTGCAACGCACAACTATACTGTATGCATGTTTTTGCACTTTTTTTTAATTTTAATTCCAAGGATATGAGTTTCACATTTAAATAAGTGTATATTTTGTGTAAAACCTTAAGGAAAGATCTTTTTAGATTAAATTATAGTGTACAAGGCTATTAATCTCAAAGGTTACATAATGAATACAGTCACTGTCTTCTTGTGTACACATAAAGGTTATGTCTATGATGCAGAGAAAGCAGTATACACTACAATTCTATTTAATTTAGCCAGCTCTCTCAAGTTAGTCAGTCAAATTAAAAAGTAGAACAACTTACAACAAATGATACTCACAAGCCAGTTTAATCTAAATATTAACAGAATAGAGGAGATATTTTCCTTAATAAATCTTATTATGTACATTAGGTCATTTCTACCGGCGTATCCGACTTGATCTCACGGCTTTCAATACTGTTGACCACTCTTCTCCTGATTGTATACGCTCTTGGCATCTGTAACAAAGCTCTACCCTTGTTCTCCTCATACACCCCCCAGCCCCCCACACTATTCCTTTTTGTCTCTTTTGCCAACATGTTTTCTTCCCCTGTTGATATACCTTAGGGCTCTGTCCTGGGACCTCTCCTTTTCTCTTTCTACACCAGGGGTGGGAAACTCCAGTCCTCAAGGGCCACCACCTGGTAAGATTTTCAGCCCTTTTTCAAGTTTTCACCCCTGCTCTACACACTATTACTTGGTGACTTCATCATCTATGCAGATGATACGATAGATATATAGATATATCCCTAACCTCATACTTGCAATCCAGTCTCAAGTCTCCGATCGCCTCTTAGCTAGATCCTCATGGATGGCGTCCCACCCCTTCAAGCATAAAATGTATAAAATGGATATTCTCATGTTTCCTCCTTAACCTGGCCCAATATCTTTTTCCATCACAGTAAATAAAAGCACCATCTATCCTGTTGCCAAAGCACGTCCCCTAGATGTGACATTTGACTCCTCCCTTTATTTCTCCGTTCACATTCATGCTATGGCTAAAACTTGTCACTTCTGCTCTGTAACATTTTGAAGATCCACTCTCTACTCAATCTAGTGCTGAATCTCGAATGTATGCGCTTATCTCCCATCTGGGTTATTACAACCTGCTAGTAACAGACTCTCCCTGCCTCACAACTTTCTCCTTTGCAATCTAAAATTGTGCAGCTACAATCATTTCACTTCTCCTTGAAAAGTCCCTGTTCATCTCCCCCTCAAATTCCCTTTGGCTCCCCATCACATTTCTGGATCTCCTACAAAGTTCTATTTTTTTACCTTCAAGGCTCTCCACTCATCTGCTCCTCGTATATTGCACTCTGCTTATAACGGTCTCTTTTCCACCTCTACTGCTCTCTCTCACTTGAAACCCTTTTCCCTCGCTGCCTCTTACCTGTGGAATGCCCTCAAACTCGGTATACGCCAATAACCTTCTCTCCCCACCATTAAGTCAAACCATTCCAATAGCCTGGTCTCATGGCTTCTGCCTTACACCCACAGTACTGCCTTCTTACTGCCATAATTCCCCGACCTGCATTTCTACGTCTCCTAATACACACTCTAGACCAGGAGTCCCCAACCTTTTTGGGCCAAAGGGCACACTTGCGCGTTCAGGAGAGTGGCGCGCACGCACTTACAATACACTTACCTTGGAGGGGGGCCTCCGGATTCGCATGCAGAAGTTGGGCCCGACTTCCAGCGCAGACAGGCATGCAGCAGCTGTCAGCAGCATTGCAGTTGCCCACAAAAGGCCTGGCAGGCGCCATGATACCAGTGGGCACCGTGTTTGGGGACCTCTGCTCTAGACTAAGATCCTCAAGAGGAGTTTCCTTTCCTAGAGTCCGATTTATGATTGTTTCACTTATTGTATTATAATTATCTCTATTGTATTCTCTTCTGTAAAGCGCTGCATGCAGAACTGCAGTGCAAACGGATTACCAATAGTGCCACGCAAATTGCAAACATTATAGAAATGTATCCCTGCACTGTTTTGTTCTTTATACACAAGGAGAGACCACTTTTTACTATTGGGTTTGTAGTTTATAATAGTACCATATTTGATTAGTCTCAACACAATGGAATATACAGATGATTTGAAGCAGCAGAACAGGCTGCATTATATATATTTATGTATAGATATATTTTTTTCTTAATTCAGGTTTTAAGCAGGGGGTCTCCGGAGCTGATCTGTGCTAATGAATCAAACTACAACATTCTTACAAATATTCAGTCCTTTTATTTCTTTACGGTCTTATTAAAATTCATGTTACTCACACTGAGTAATTAGGCATCAAAAACGTTATTTGTTATGAAGGAAATCGCAGCACTTTCTATACAGAAACATTTCAAGGAGAAGGGATGCTCCCTCCTCCCCTCTGCTTTTCCCCTGAGGGTGTGGTGCCCCTTCTCTCCCTCCATTCTCTGCTTTTCCCCTGAGGGTGTGGTGCCCCTTCTCTCCCTCCATCCTCTGCTTTTCCCGAGAGTGTGGTGCCCCTTCTCTCCCTCCCTCCTCTGCTTTTCCCCTGCGGGTGGGGTGCCCCTTCTCTCCCTCCCTCCTCTGCTTTTCCCCTGAGGGTGTGGTGCCCCCTCTCTCCCTCCCTCCTCTGCTTTTCCCCTGCGGGTGTGGTGCCCCTTCCCTCCCTCCTCTGCTTTTCCCCTGAGGGTGTGGTGCCCCCTCTCTCCCTTCCACACTGCTGCTCTTCCCCCTTCCTCTGAGCTGCAGCCTCTCCCTGATCCGCCTCTGTTCCTATCAGGCTGATGAGGTCATCGGAGCAGAGGAGGAGGAAGGAACTCTTAAAGAGACACAGACACTTTCAGGTCAATTTGCTGCCAGCTACTGCAGCTCTGATCCCTCCAGCTCTACTCCTGCCTGCACCCACTGACCTTCCAGCTCTACTCCTGCCTGCATCCACTGACCTTCCAGCTCTACTCCTGCCTGCACCCCCTGACCTTCCAGCTCTACTCCTGCCTGCATCCACTGACCTTCCAGCTCTACTCCTGCCTGCACCCCCTGACCTTCCAGCTCTACTCCTGCCTGCATCCACTGACCTTCCAGCTCTACTCCTGTCTGCACCCCCTGACCTTCCAGCTCTACTCCTGCCTGCATCCACTGACCTTCCAGCTCTACTCCTGCCTGCACCCCCTGAGCTTCCAGCACCACCCCCTAACATTCCAGCTCTACTCCTGCCTGCACCCTCTGACCTTCCCGCTCTACTCCTGCCTGCACCCACTGACCTTCCAGCTCTACTCCTGCCTGCACCCTCTGACCTTCCCGCCCCACCCCCGGACCTTCCAGCTCTACTCCTGCCTGCACCCTCTGACCTTCCAGCCCCACCCCCGGACCTTCCAGCTCTACTCCTGCCTGCACCCACTGACCTTCCAGCTCTACTACTGCCTGTACCCCGACCTTCCAGCGCCTCCCCTGGACCTTCCAGCTCTACGCCTGCTTCCCCCTAACCTTCCAGCTCTACGCCTGCCTGCTCCCCCTGACCTTCCAGCTCTACTCCTGCCTGTTCCCCCCGACCTTCCAGCTCTACTTCTAACCTTTCAGCTCTACTCCTGCCTGCACCCCTAACCTTCCAGCTCTACTCCTGCCTGCACCCCGACCTTCCAGCACCACACCCGGACCTTCCAGCTCTACTCCTGCCTGCACCCTCTGACCTTCCCGCCCCACCCCCGGACCTTCCAGCTCTACTCCTGCCTGCACCCTCTGACCTTCCCGCCCCACCCCCGGACCTTCCAGCTCTACTCCTGCCTGCACCCTCTGACCTTCCAGCCCCACCACCGGACCTTCCAGCTCTACTCCTGCCTGTACCCCGACCTTCCAGCGCCTTCCCCTAACCTTCCAGCTCTACGCCTGCTTCCCCCTAACCTTCCAGCTCTACGCCTGCCTGCTCCCCCTGACCTTCCAGCTCTACTCCTGCCTGTTCCCCCCGACCTTCCAGCTCTACTTCTAACCTTCCAGCTCTACTCCTGCCTGCACCCCTAACCTTCCAGCTCTACTCCTGCCTGCACCCCGACCTTCCAGCACCACCCCCTGACCTTCCAGCTCTTCTCCTGCCTGCACCCACCAACCTTCCAGCTCTACTCCTGCCTGCACCCACTGACCTTCCAGCTGTGCCCCATACACCAGGAGTGACCAAACTGTTCTCAATAGCCACCAACAGGTCATGTTTTAAGGATATCCCTGCTGCAGCACACGTGGCTCAATAATTTTGATTGAGCCACCTGTGCTGAAGCTAGGGTATATTTAAGACCTGGTGGCTCTTGAGGTCTGAGTTTCCCCCTCCCCCCCCCCCTCATAGATAGATCTCCCTCTGACAACAAAATATACCATTATTAGAACTTACAATTATGAGGAAACACAAACGGTAGAAATGAAATCTTACTGTTAGGAGGCTTTCTTCAGAAAACGGTATCCAATTAAATCGACTTGTCGTGTACTGAAGAGCAATTAAATATATGGGAAGTAACAAAAAGGACTGCAGTTTAATTTAAATAAAAGGAGGTATTTGTTTATATCTGCATGACTGTACCTTTCATTTCTAAATGACAGGATCATTAAACATAACAAGCACATACGCAGAAAAGAAATCAGCTTTCACTGTAATTCACATAATGTACAGTAAATGCTGCAAAAAAGTAGCAGGCAGAAGGGTAAAACGGTGCTATAAGCAGCAGAGAAATTCCAGGGACCCCTGAATCGTCCTCCTAGTAATCAACAGAGACTCCCCTTTTAAATGAGAACCAAACAGTACAATCACGATGGTATTTTTTCTGGGAGATTTTCAACATAACATTTGCCTTTTATGTATACCCCAAATTTGGTTCATTTCATTTCAAATATTTCCCGGGAAAGATGCGCTAAGAAAATGTCTTGTTTTAAAGTTGGCGGTATGAATTCAATCATGTCAGCATAACGCTATTTCCTGCTTGTTAGATACTGTTCTCAAGCTGATGGTTCTGCAAAATACAAAGAAAAGACAGCATCGCCGCTTCTGTTGTAATTGTTTAAAGATTTCAACAACTAATGATCACGAGAACTGTGATGGAGATGCAGACGAGACTTGGGCCGGGTGCACTTTATTACAATGCTGTCATTTAAAACTGGATAATGTATTGAACACAATGATGTCACTCCAGCAAAACACAGTGTGCAATAGAAATGTTCAGCAGGGTTAATTCCAATCAGAAGACGTTGCAGAAGTTAACGTCACCGGTAATGCGGAGTAACGCACACATAATATGTGATGACGCACACCATTGACATTGTTTCCAGCCATGCATGCGTTAACATAGCGTCAACGTGCAATAACATCTGCTATGTCTAACTTCAACATCCATCATCCTGGTGCAGACATATTATCCTATCAGTGGAATGCAAGACAGGCTCCAATACAGGGTGGCCAACTCCAGTCCTCAAGGGCCACTAATAGGTCAAGGATATCCCTGCGTCAGCACTGGTGGCTCAGCCATTGACTGAGCCAGCTGTGCTGAAGCAGGGATATCCTTAAAACCTGGCCTGTTGGCAGCCCTTTAGGACTGGAGTTGACCACCCCTGCTCCAGGGTATTAGCAGTGCTAAGAGGAATGAAGGGCCGTATTCAACATGCTGTGAAGCTCCTTGCCAGTGCTGAATTAGAGTTCACATCCATTTAAATGAATGGGACTTACATCTTCACCATGTCCGGGGAGCGGCTTTGCAGTCGACGGAGTAAGAGCCAAAAATCAGACAGCAAGTAGGACAGTTACGTCAGAAAATGCAGATTTGGCAAATAGAAAGAAGGCAACACAATGATAATTACCCTTCTGAGCATGTACTGACGCCATACGTGAGGATTAGGTATGAAAACATGTGCAATCTAAGGTCTCGTCCAGGGTGACGCTGAGCGGGCGCTCACCGCGATGAAACACATTGCTGCAATGTGTGTGGCCAGTGTGTCGAGCGCCTGCACGGCGCTTAGCTGCTTGCTGAAGCAAGCAAATTTGAATTTGTTGCTAGCCGGCGCGTCACTTGAGTGGTTCGCCCAATGAGGGCGAATCAGCTCCGTGACATGGCTGCACCCCACCCCCCCCGACAACCTCCTCCCCACCCCCCACCTAGCTGTCCACAAATTTCCAGGCCGAGCAGAGCGCATGACGTCACCGCGCACGAGGGCGTTCGCTCCCTGTCTGGCTGCAGTCTTTTATTTGCGTCCACGCTTCCGCTGAACACGCTTGGCGCGTTTACTTCAGTTAATGTGAATCTGTACGGCCACGCGGCACACGCTCGTGCACGTACGCTCTCCCAAGCTCGGCACGTGGGGAGACAAAGAAAATTGATTTTCAAGCGCGCTCAGCAGCAGTCAATGCACACAGCACACACACAGAAGTAGCCCCGATCCACGCCCACCAGCTCGCGCTTGCAAAAATGACGCAGGACAGTCTGCGCTCATGCTTGGAGAGTTGGTGACGTCACCGCTGTCAAGCATGAGCGAGCTCAGCGGCAGCCTAAAGAAAATCTGCCTTTCAAAAACTATCCCCAAAGTCATATTAATTATTTTGCTTTTTACTTGAAAGCCTGCTCGTTGGGAACTGCAAACTGATATGGCTATTTGCAGCAAAACCCGTGCATGTGGAAATATATTTAATGCCTTGGTTTCAATGCGTTTTCACAGGACAAAATCAAAAGAAAAAAATCTCAAGGTTATATATATATATATATATATATATATATATATATATATATATATATATATATATATATATATATATATATATATATATATATATATATATATACACACACTTTTACATTATCTAAGGCTGCGGCCCCACTGGCGCTGACCGCGCTCATGCTTGAGAGCGGTGATGTCACCAGCTCTCCAAGGATGAGCGCTGGGTGTCCTGGCTGTTTCGCAAGCATGCACAGGGGGGCGTTGCGGGCAAGTTGAGTGCGCTTCAAAGTCTCTTTTGTTTACTTAGGCATCAAGCATGGGTGAGCGTGCGCACACGCACCGCGTGAGCGGGATAATCTCAATTGCCGAAACTAAACTCGGCAAGCATCAGCGCTAGCTTGGCCGCAGCCCAACACTCACCAGCAGATCAGGTTTTCAGGAGATCCCTGCTTCCGCACAGGTGGTTCAATTTGGGGGGGTGGGGAACTTGCACACCACTGATCTATACTGAAGGGCACACAGTAATGTGTGCAAACAGTATTTGGCCTGTATGTAGCCTTATATGCAGCACCAAAAAGGTGCCAACTCTTGGTACGCAAGATGTGCAGGGCTGGGTATTTTTGTAAAACAAAGACTCAAACATCATTGCAAACTAGCGAATTGTGATACGTAAATAAGTTTATAGAAGCTGGCGAATATTGTTTTAGTCACCGGAAGCCAAAAACTACCTTATTTTAAAAACTTCCATGACTCGTAGGCCCATGTGCACCAAGCTTCATTCAGCTATTTAACCCAACGTTAACTATTTTAGGTTATGATTAGCCGAACGCCTATGCACTAAAGCAAATAACCCAGTGCTGTTCCTTAAATATCTTATGGTTATTTTTTTCTGGGCGTTAGTGCTAATACAGTAATATGCAGAAGAGGCGCAACTCCTAACATCGAATATCCACTCAAGGCTAAAGACTGTTCAGGTAAGCACTGGGATTTCATAGTTTATATATATTTTTATGTTAACTAATTCTAGTAATGTTCATATCTTTACAGTGTTTTCATATGAGTGAAAGAGGGATAGCAAAGGCAAGAACATTTGAATGAAGCTTTAACACAGCACCTGTATGGAAAAAAAAAAACAATGGAAAAATACAACACACACACACACACACACACACTATATGGATTTGTTTTTAATGAGTGCTTTATTATGACATGCAAACATAAAAAAAATAAAAGCATTAGAACATAAGACATTTTAAATAGTTGGAACCACCATTACTACTAAGCAGTGCATATGAGATCTATTTAGGAAGCAGCTCATTTTGTTTTTTTAAATCTTCAAAGAAATTAAACGATTTGCCAAATATAAACTACACTAACTAATGTTCTGCAATGAGTGTTTGTACCATAGGATCAATAATGCCATTAACGCCCCCCTCTCCCCCCCAAAAAAAGTCATAACACTACAAACTGCACCCTGTGTGAAATAAAACCCTAAATCCTTTCTTGGTTAAGACAATATACTTGATTTATTTCACATGCTGACCTACAATAGCACCATAGCTATGATTTCTTAATAATGGACCAGGTGATTCTGACATTTTTAAAATCACCATTCTATAATAACAAATAAACACCAATCCCCTGTCTGCTTCACAACAGTAACATTGAATCAATGCAAAGTCTATGCATATGTTTTTTTTCCCCTTTGATGTTAGTGGATTGGGCATTTGATTGACCTCCTAACCCCCTGGATGATGGTTTTTGATGCAGAATAATGGCATTAATTGAATGGTTTTAGTAGGGAATGGATGAATGGAATGAGCTTGTGAACACCTAGTGGTGGGAGGATGTCTTCAGCCTGCAGCCTCCCATATAGCTTTTCTTTGCAGCATTGCAGAGGCGCCATCTTCCCTGTCTAATCTTCCTCCAGCCAAAATCCTTTTATCTGGTCCCTCTTTAAATACCCACCCAAAGGAAAAGCCCAGACACCCCTCAAGGCTCCTAAATGTAAAGCCCCCTTATCATCCAGATATGTTTATACAGGCAGCTGGGGATCGGGAGAAAGGCACCATCTCCCCCACCCTATTTACCTATTATTGCCAACCCACCGAAGACACAACCACCTGATCAAAACGCACAATGGGGACGGGAAATTGGGACCAGGTGAAATCGTGCAGACGTGATCATCAAGGGAGAGGGATTAAAGTAGCCAATGCCAGTAATGCAGGCTAGGGAATGGGAAATGCCTTCTCTAGTATGAAACTATTGACCCTGGATATTTACTGTAAGATCAGAACATAAGGAGCAGAAGGGTGTAAGCTCTCAGACAGCCAGACGTGTGTGATGAGTTTCTAGGGACAGGGATGAAATAATAATAATAATAATTTAAAAAATAAATAAAGAGCAACCAGTATTTATATGGCCAGTCTATACTATGCCATGATCAGGGTGTGACAGGGATGTACGCATGGGAGAGAAATCCTTTAACACCATTTCCATATATCCAACATATAGGGAGATAAAGATGTTAGTCATGATTAGTAAAATACGATGTACACAGTACACGCCTCGGACATTTAGTTGCATACTTTGGTTTCACACCCAAGTAATCCCCATAAAGATTACTAAACTTCTGGGCAGCTATCCCACAGTCTGCTAACGGGGCGATGTTTAAGAGGGTTTTACTTTCATTTAGTGGGATTTAAAATAAAAATAAATAAAAAAATGGGTGAGTCACAAAGGAGAAAAAAAAAAAACTACCAGGGTACACAGGATGAGGGTTACTGGGGGGCAATGGGAGATATGATGGGGTGCAATCTTAGCCGGTCATTGGGCAAAAAAGTGACTGCGAGGGAGTCGCCTTGCTTTGCCCTGATCTGAAGTCCCTGCCATGCCCTGAATGATGTTTGGGGGCTTAGGGTTTGGTTCAGAGGCTGATCTGACACCAGCACGACATTGCTGTCCCTTCTGCTGCTGAAGGGGGTTTACAAGCAGCACGGGGACCCCGCACCCTGGTTGCGCGCACCCAGAAGATCCCTTGTGTGATCGCACAAAAAGGTGTGATCTGGCATTAACATCAAAGCCACGGGCTGAGCACTGAGCACAAAGGAATCGTCTCTTCTCTAAACAGGCAATCACAACCACCCCAACAAAACCGCTCCCTCCCCCAGCCCGTTCCTTTACCTCTAATGCCAGAGCTCCGGCAGCCAGGAAGAGGAGCGTTATATGGGGCAGCATCGCTGCAGCTGAGCCAGGGGGGAGATCGTGCGTTATATCCGCGCAGCGGGGTGTGGGTGTCCGCCGCCTGGCAGGCTGGTTTCCTCCGGGCTGCTGCTGCTGGGGACGGAGAGGCAGAGCCCAGCACAAGGGGCAGCGCTTCCACAGGATTTCCTGGTCTAAATCCTAAATGTCCTGGGTCAAGAGATCACATTTCCTGGACACAAATCCCTATGTATAAGGCGATGATGAGCAGTGTTAACTTGAAAGGGGGGCAGGAGCCGCCTCGGTGTGTCCCTTCTCTCGGTCTGTTGTTCTGCAGTTAATAAAGCAGCTGCAGTCAGTGTGCCAGTCACCGTGTCTTACTCGCAGGGCCCTCCCATGTGGGCCGGCTAACTGAGAGTGAGTGGCATGGAAGTGCTCTGGCTGCTGCTAGCCCCATCTCATCATCATGATACATACATTGCATGTGGAATTTATGTGTTTTATACATATTTTTTATGTCATCGATTTATTAGCAGCACATACTTGTTTTTTTGCAAAAAAAAAAAGGTGTTGTTACATGTAGACCCTGTTGCACTTAAACATCTCAGACATGAGAGATGAGTCAGAGTATGGGTGTGAATGTGATCCAGAAAGCAGAATGGGGAAAGGGAGAGAGCAGGTCTCTCTCTGTCCCTGGGCCGGTCTGTCTTCCTTTTCTCTCTCTCTCTCAGAAAGATAACGACTTTGAGAGAAAGGGGGGAGGGAGGGGGTGAATCTCAATGTCCTTGTCCTCTGTCACACAGAAAGAAAGGGAGGGGGGGAAGAGGGAGGGGGGGAAGAGGGAGGGGGGGAAGAGGGAGGGGGGGGAAGAGGGGAGGGGGGGGAGAGGAAGGGTGGGAGGGGGGGGAAGAGGAAGGGTGGGAGGGGGGGGGAAGAGGAAGGGTGGGAGGGGGGGGAAGAGGAAGGGTGGGAGGGGGGGGGGAAGAGGAAGGGTGGGAGGGGGGGGGAAGAGGAAGGGTGGGAGGGGGGGGGAAGAGGAAGGGTGGGAGGGGGGGGAAGAGGAAGGGTGGGAGGGGGGGGGAAGAGGAAGGGTGGGAGGGGGGGGGAAGAGGAGGGGGGGGAAGAGGAAGGGTGGGAGGGGGGGGGAAGAGGAAG
Source organism: Ascaphus truei (assembly GCF_040206685.1). Classification (NCBI taxonomy): domain Eukaryota; kingdom Metazoa; phylum Chordata; class Amphibia; order Anura; family Ascaphidae; genus Ascaphus; species Ascaphus truei. The sequence continues at coordinate 35,113,905 of NC_134485.1, read as the reverse complement.
GGTGGGAGGGGGGGGGGAAGAGGAAGGGTGGGAGGGGGGGGGAAAGAGGAAGGGTGGGAGGGGGGGGGAAGAGAAGGGTGGGAGGGGGGGGGAAGAGGAAGGGTGGGAGGGGGGGGGGAAGAGGAAGGGTGGGAGGGGGGGGGAAGAGGAAGGTGGGAGGGGGGGGGGAAGAGGAAGGTGGGAGGGGGGGGGGAAGAGGAAGGGTGGGAGGGGGGGGGAAGAGGAAGGGTGGGAGGGGGGGGGAGAGGAAGGGTGGGAGGGGGGGAAAGAGGAAGGGTGGGAGGGGGGGGGAAAGAGGAAGGGTGGGAGGGGGGGAAAGAGGAAGGGTGGGAGGGGGGGGAAAGAGGAAGGGTGGGAGGGGGGGGAAAGAGGAGGGTGGAGGGGGGGAAAGAGGAAGGGTGGAGGGGGGGGGGAAAGAGGAAGGGTGGGAGGGGGGGGGAAAGAGGAAGGGGTGGGAGGGGGGGGAAAGAGGAAGGGTGGGAGGGGGGGGAAAGAGGAAGGGTGGGAGGGGGGGGAAAGAGGAAGGGTGGGAGGGGGGGGGAAAGAGGAAGGGTGGGAGGGGGGGGGAAGAGGAAGGGTGGGACGGGAGGGGGGGGGAAGAGGAAGGGTGGGACGGGAGGGGGGGGAAGAGGAAGGTGGGACGGGAGGGGGGGGAAGAGGAAGGGTGGGACGGGAGGGGGGGGGAAGAGGAAGGGTGGGACGGGGAGGGGGGGGGGGAAGAGGAAGGGTGGGACGGGAGGGGGGGGGAAGAGGAAGGGTGGGACGGGAGGGGGGGGGAAGAGGAAGGGGTGGGACGGGAGGGGGGGGGAAGAGGAAGGGTGGGACGGGAGGGGGGGGGGAAGAGGAAGGGTGGGACGGGAGGGGGGGGGGAAGAGGAAGCGGTGGGACGGGAGGGGGGGGGAAGAGGAAGGGTGGGACGGGAGGGGGGGGGAGAGAGGAGGGTGGGACGGGAGGGGGGGGGAGAGGAAGGGTGGGACGGGAGGGGGGGGGGGGAAGAGGAGGGTGGGACGGGAGGGGGGGGGGAAGAGGAAGGGTGGGACGGGAGGGGGGGGGAAGAGGGAGGGGGGGGGGGGAAGAGGGAGGGGGGGGGGAAGAGGGAGGGGGGGGGGAAGGGGAGGGGGGGGGAAGAGGGAGGGGGGGGGGGAAAGAGGGGAGGGTGGGAGGGGGGGGGGGAAGAGGAAGGGTGGGACGGGAGGGGGGGGAAGAGGAGGGTGGGACGGGGGGGGGAAGAGGCAGGGTGGGACGGGAGGGGGGGGGAAGAGAAGGGTGGGACGGGAGGGGGGGGGGAGAAGAGGAAGGGTGGGACGGGAGGGGGGGGGGAAGGAGGAAGGGGTGGGACGGGAGGGGGGGGGGGAAGAGGAAAGGTGGGACGGGAGGGGGGGGGAAGAGGAAGGGTGGGACGGGAGGGGGGGGGGAAGCGGGAGGGGGGGGGGAAGGGAGGGGGGGGGGAAGAGGGAGGGGGGGGGAGAGGGAGGGGGGGAAGAGGGAGGGGGGGGGGAAGAGGGAGGGTGGGGGAGAGGGAGGTGGAGGGGGGGGGGGAAGAGGGAGGTTGGGAGGGGGGGGGGAAAGAGGAAGGGTGGGACCGGGGAGGGGGGGGAAGAGGAAGGGTGGTGACAGGGAGGGGGGGGGAAGAGGAAGGGTGGGACGGGAGGGGGGGGGAAGAGGAGGGTGGGGACGGGAGGGGGGGAGAGGGGGAAGAGGAAGGGTGGGACGGGAGGGGGGGAAGGAGAAGGGTGGACGGACGGAAGGGGGGGGGGAAGAGGAAGGTGGGACGGGAGGGGGGGGAAGAGGAAGGGTGGGACGGGAGGGGGGGGAAGAGAGGAAGGGTGGGACCGGGAGGGGGGGGGGGAAGAGGAAGGGTGGGACGGGAGGGGGGGGAAGAGGAAGGGTGGGACGGGAGGGGGGGGGGGAAGAGGAAGGGTTGGGACGGGAGGGGGGGGGGGAAGAGGAAGGTGGGACGGGAGGTGGGGGGGGGAAGAGGTAAGGGTGGGACGGGAGGGGGGGGAGAGAGGGAGGAGGGGG